>NC_138769.1:12662239-12754825 GCF_965119305.1 Pelophylax lessonae | reverse complement strand
AAGCCCTACCCCGAAAATAAGACCTAGTATTAATTTTGGGGGTGGCTGCATTATAAGCCCTACCCCGAAAATAAGACCTAGGTAAAGTCAATGTAAAAACATGTAATCTGTTTTGTAAAAAGATTATATAATGTGTAGTTTATCTCCTTTTGTAACTTTATTGTGGAAAATACCTTATTTACAGTGCCACTGGGTGCTCACATGACCCATCGTAGATCTTCTCCTCTCCTCCCGGTTGATGTCAGCGGCCCCTCACTCTGCAATGCTCAAAGCGGGGAAAAAGAGCTCCGGTGGGTCACTTGATGTAATTAAGGTATTTTCCACTATAAAGTTACAACAGGAGACACTGCACATTATATAATCTTTTTACAAAATGTATTACATAATTTTATAATGCCTTTAACCACTTTAGCCCCGCTCACATGGAGGCTACTGCAGCAAAGTGCCGCGATCCCGTCCAGCGACGTAGACCTACGTCGCTGGACTCCGCCCCTTGTGGGCGGCGCTCGCGCGCCGCCAGAGGCTCGCTCCCGCTGTGTTCATTCACAGCGGGAGTCGGGCCAGCGGAGGAGCAGCGGCGATTGCCACTGCTCTGCCCCGATCGTCGGGGATCGAGTCTGGAGATCCGCCCGCTGTGTGTAAACACAGCGGTCGGATCTCCATAGTGACAGGGACTGACAGATCGGAGTGTTCAGCATAGCTGGACATCCGATCTGTCCCTGTGTCACACAGTCCCCCCCCACACGTCAGTAAGCACCAGGCATACATTAACCCCTCCCTCTCCAATAAAATTAACCCCTTCCCTGCCAGTGTCATTTTTACAGTAACAGTGCATATATATATATATAGCACTGATTACTGTAGAAATGTCACTGGTACCCCCAAAAGTGTCAAAAATGTCAGTCAAGGGTCCGATCTGTCCGCCGCAATGTCGCAGTCCCGCAAAAAAAAAAAAAAAAAAAAAAAAAAAAAAAAAAAAAAAAAAAAAAAAAAAAAATCGCAGATCACCGCCATTACGCGTTAAAAAAACAAAAACAAAAATGACAGAAATCTTTCCCTTAGTTAGTAAAACGCAATAACTTTTGGGCAAACCAATCAAAATACGCTTATTGCGATTTTTTTTTACTAAACATAGGTAGCAGAAATCAAATTGGCCAAAAATTTTAAAAAAAAATTTGATTTTTACATTTTTTTTGGGGGGAATTTCATATAAAAAAATGTGAAAAATATTGTTATTGTTTCAAAATAAATGCTCTTTTTTTGTTTATAGCGCAAAAAGTAAAAATCGCACAGGTGATCAAATACCACCAAAAGAAAGCTCTGTTTGTGGGGAAAAAAGGACATCAATTTCGTTTGGGTACGGCGTCGCACGACCGCGCAATTATCAGTTAAAGTCGCACAGCGCCGAATCGCAAAAAGTGGCCTGGACGGAAGACAGCAAAAGCCTCCGGTGGTAAAGTGGTTAACCAAGATTTATTTTTGTGATTACAGAATGTCCTAATGCTGACTCCTAAGCTTACAGGGGGAGAGAAGACAGGGGACACGAACTTTAAAATTTCTTTATTGTTTTAGTCCAGGTTTTTTAAAACAAAGAGGGGTAAATGACACGGTACAAGCACTGTGCTGTCGATCATGCCTTAAAGGATCAGAATTTTTTTTTTTGTTAGGGTTACAACCACTTTAAGATCATCATAATGACATGACTGTTTTTGAATAAATGGAAATAAATAAGACATCCCCTGAAAATAAGCCCTAGTGTGTTTTTGGTAGCCAAAAATATTATAAGACCCGGTCTTATTTTCGTGGAAACACGGTAGATCTTAAAGCAGGGTTCCGGCCTCAAATACCTTTAACTAAAAATACCCCTATAATACTAATCCATCACCCAGGGCCAGTGCTTCCACTAGGCAAACTAGGCAGCCGCCTAGGGCGCATTGCCATCTAGGGGCGCAGCCACGCGTCAGCACTCACTCTCCGTCATGAATGATCCTTGTGAGCTGAGGAAAGGGGGCGGCAGTGGGGGAGGAAGAAGGGACAGAGGAAGATGCCAGGTGGGACAGTGGCAGAACTACCAGGCCTTGGCTTTCCACCATTGTTGGGGGAGCCCCAAGGGGCAGGAAAGAAGCCCACTGGAGTGCTAACTGCATAATGATCCTCTTCCTCTGGAGCTGAGCGGCCTAATCCCTGGGCGGGAAGTGACTCTCTAATCTGAGCTGGTGGGCAGCCGTTCATTTCCCTGGGTCGGTATTAAACAGGGAGCGGAGGAGAGCTGAACTTGAGCCGGAGCTCGGCACTGGAGGGCGGCACCTTTACTGGAGCAGAAGCGACGAGGCACCGGAATGGTCTGAGGATGTTGGTGATGAAGGACATGCGGAGCTCTCTGACTGCTGCTTCTCCCTCCACCAGGAAGCGGTTGGAGCTGTGGTGAGCACTGTGGTCCAAGAGAGGAGCGTCCTGGGAGAAGGAATCAGCAGGATCATGGTGAAGGAGGGCAGAGTGCAGGCCACTCTCTTCATACTGCCCAGTAAGTGTCCCCAGAACAGGGAATCAGGGTCCCTGGGTGTGATATGGAGGATCCCTGGTGTGAAAGAGAATTGCAGTCACCAGGTATGCCATGGGGGAGAGGGGTCACAAGTGTAACAGGGGTTTGGGGTCACCAGGTGTGCCATGGGGGATTGAGGTCCCCAGGTGTGCCATGGAGGAACATCAGGGTCCCCAGGTGTGACATGTAGGAATATGGGGATCACTGTGTATGACAGCATTACATGGAGGAACCATCAGATCAGGGTCACTGGATATGACATGGCAGTTTTTAACCCCTTCCCTTTTTATTTTTTTGGGGGAGGCGCAAGTAGCTGATCTTGCCTAGGGCGTAAAACAGTCTAGCACCGGCCCTGCCATCGCCCTTTACAGAACCGCTATTCTCATACTTACAAGGTGTACAGTATTGGATTTTAGTCAAAAATCGTACTTTTAAAAACGCTGTCTGGGCGCAGCCATCTTGGATGTGGGCATCTGAAGCCTCCATGTAATCTGCTGTGTCCTTCCTGATTCCAGGGAGTTCTACCTGATTGCAGCCTCCTGGGAGTGAGGACAAACAGCTCCCAGGATGCAATGCAAAGGCAGAAGTGATGTCGGTGGCCGCGGCCACAGAGGGGGGAGAAGGAGGAAGTACAATCAAAAATGCCCTGAAAATAAGGTAAGGGACCCCCGAAAAAAATGCCCAATTGTTGATCAGCATAGCGAGCACTCCAGATATCACTAAAGTTGCAAAATAGGCCGGAACTCCGCTTTAAGATCACTAGAGGGATCACTAGCAGGAGGTCCCGATTCCTCTATATAGGGCCCGTCTCAGCGCTACCAAATTTGAACTCTTGCAGATCTGAGTAAACAGCTCTAGAAAACAAGGCGGCACAATGTTTATTTTTCCACAAGTCTACAGATCCAGATTAACTTGCTAACTTTAACACCTCTCACTCCAATACGGGCCAAGACATTAATCCACTGGAGCTGCACTCCCATTATTTAAGGGAACCTGTACTCAGGGCTGCTGTTAGAAATCACAGGACCCCCCCCCCCCCAAAAAATTTATCAAGACATTTTCACTAAAATCATCATTAGCGGACACAAAACATAACCTGTATGAATTAGGTCATTGTTTTTTTTATATAAAAAGATATCTATAAAATTTTAGTGTAAATTATTTTACTTAAAAATTGTTAAGGGGGGGGGGGGGAGAAACGATGTCAGAGAAGCAGTTACAAGAATGATGCCCTGTGTCTCTCCCTGCAGCGGGTGAAAGCTGGCAGGAAAGGGAGAAACTGGCTTTCAGGCAGGACGGGGAGAAACTGGCTTTCAACTGCTGCAGAGCGCCACACAGGGCTTCCTTCTAACTGCACCTCCCCCCCCCCTTACAGGAGGACTGGTGGTCCCCTCATCAGCAGCCCTGCACTGTATTGAGAGACACATTGAGGTAGCAATAGCAGCACCCCTCAAAAAAAAAAAAAAAAAAAAAAAGGAGCAGTGGGATAGTTTGCTAGAATCGGCATACAGCTACATATGACATTGGAAGTAGGCCAACAGCAAGGAATTCAATACTATTCCAGATTTACTTTTGAGAGGTTCATCCCCAATTTCACCAACCTTACATGCGTGCAACCATGAGAAGTCTAATCTTCTGCCAGATAAGCGACTCCATGAAGGATAGAGATGATAGCCAAGTGCAGGGACCTCCAGACAATGGCACCATCTCCTCTTCGTTACCTCTAATAATTCCTAGCACAGGTGTCAAACTGGCAGCCGTCCAGCTTTTGCAGAACTACCAAGTCCCATGAGGCATTGCAAGGCTGATAGTTACAAGTATTACTCCCACAGGCATGATGGGACTTGTAGTTCCACACCAGCTGGAGGGCCACCAGTTTGACACTCCTGCCTGAAGGGTCTGGCCGGAGTAATAGTTAAAGATAAATTTTACACACCATTATAGATGTACAGATTCTAGAATTGGAAATTGGGAGCGTAAAACAAAAGCCATCAGTAAAGCAGATGAGTTCCACCCTAGGTACAAGACCTCCAACGTTATATGGAGCAGATAAGTCCCAATCACACCCCTCATAGCCAGACCTCCACAGTTCAATGAAACTGATAAAAAGGCCAGGCCGGGGGGGTGGGGATGTGCCGCAGCCCATTCATGGGGTTGTAGTTGAGGGACCCATCTTCTCTGTATAACATTGGAGGTCTTGTCCCCCGGGGTTGAAACACCATGAAGATTAAGATCCTGTATGTCCCCCTACCTTTGGGACTGGCCTCCCATCTAAAGCCCCGTACACACGATAAGAAATTCGGCCGGGAAATTTCGTCCAATCTGCCGATTTTCGGCTTGTTAGTATGGTGCTTCCGACAGCCAACTACGACTTTTCGGCCAAAAAAATTCTGGTGTGCAGGCTATATAATTTCTAATAAATCTTATGAGCAAGACTGGGCATGCTCAGAGATAGAACACATACAAAGCAATCCAACACATGACATCACTTCTGAAGCAGAATTTTGTAGAGCGGGAAAATTTGTGGGCAGTCTAGGCACATTCCAAAACAAAACACCACTCTGGACAAAAGACCGACGACGGGTCGGCGGAAATTCGTTGCGTGTGTACAAGGCTTTAGGCTACAAGTCCCTGCATGCATATCCTCTGCCTGTGATCCGACTCCCCATGAGTCCTTGTGCCCAGACTTCCTAAAATAATTTCCTCCATTAGGAGGGGAAACCACCACTCCCCAGGACTGGGCCACCCATCAGTGAAGGCATTGAGGACAGAAACTGTCAAGTCCCAGAACACCCTGCAGGCTACACATATGCAATCTACATTTCGGATGGAGTGGAGAAGGGTTAGACCCTCTGCCAGGTTGTTTTTATGGTCATATTCAGAGATCCATCTTTAGTTTTAAGCAGTGTTACAGCCTGGTTATGACTTAGTATTAGCCCAGCAGTCCCTATACAGCTGCCCTTAGCCTGAAGCAAAATGCCCATAAGGAGTCAATCTGCTCTGCAGAGTCCTCATGCCAATTAGGGACATGATGCAAGATGAGCTTAGTCTTATGCTTCTCCTGTGACTGATGGGGGGGGGGGGGGGGGGGGGAAGACATGCAGTATGACAAGTCGTGGCTCCGTGGCAGAGCTGTGCGAGTCAGGATGGAATGGACCGTATTACAAATTGTCCAGTTAAATTCCAGATCTCAATTAAGCATGTCATCTGTATGGTTTTCTTGGAGGTCAAGCATTAAGAACTTAAATTCCTAATGCCGGACCTTCAGGAAGACCATATTATGACAGGCATTTCCACCCCCACCATTATGGGTCATTGCCGACTTACCAAGCAACTGCTACTTGACCAAATGCTATTTGGTTACCACCTTTCTATAGAGGCTAATTTCCTAGCTATCATGCCAATTCTTCAGTTTTCATACTTAACCTTAAGAGGCATACAGGTACAAAAGTCATGACTTTGCATTAGATATGCAACTGAAGTCATAAAACATGCAACTGAAGCCCTGAAACCACCAGGCAGGTTGCATTTCCAGGTCGTCAGCAATGGCAACCCCTTTGGTTATGGCATGTGTGTTTTAAATGTAGTAAGGACAGCATTCAGCCAAGGGATACTGATGGTTGTTGGGCATTACTGCCATACCAATCCAGTCCTTGCGAAAGCATACCCATATGAAAAGCCTCAGATGCAAGCCAACACAGCTCCCCCACCTGGCGGGTGTACTGGTTCCTGTGCAGCAACATGCTTGACCAGGCCCCGTTTCACAGCCCTGGAACCAGCATACAGCTTCCATCAGACTTACCAGTATATAGCTTAGGGTGTTGGAATTTTAACACTTTTCAGTAAAGCAAACAAACAGGTCAGACACAAGGAGATTGTTTTGTCAAGGTTTATTTTTCAATGTGCAGCACTGTAAGATCAGTTACAGAATATTCCTGAGCGGGTTCTAAAGAAAAGCTTTGGCAATGATACAGACAGTTTGTGTGCAATGGTGGAAAAAAAGATTGTGCGGGCAGCCAGTGCCTGCAGGGTTCTTTGTGGTGGGGAAAGGGGGGTGGTTAACAGGCAGACCCTGCAGAGTCCATAGAGGGAATGACTCAGGTAGCCAGCCCATGCAGAGTCTTTGCAAGGGCTGGCCTCCAGGTACAACCATTGGTAGAGTCTATAGTGGGAGGTGGTACCAGAAGGCCAGCCCCTGCAGAGACAGTGGGAGGGTGCACATAATCTGTAGAAGGTATGGCCTCCAGTTAGGAGAAGTCACAGCATAGAAAATCCTGAGCTAGGGTCAACCTTAAGGCTTTTGTGAACACAAAGCAGAAATATCTGGCTTTTCCCACCACATTTACTACAATGCAAAAAGATTTGTCATATACACATACAGCCAATGTGACCTTTTACTAATTATAATCAACTAAGACCCGTATAACACATTCTAGTACTCAATGCGCCCCAATTTCTTAAACACAATGTACCAGGGCTGCTAGAACACAATAAGGCTGGCCATACATTATAACATTTTCCTTTAGGATTTACCAAAGCCATATAATAGAGGTCAAACCTAAACATTTTATGCAATCAGGCAGGCCCTCACACTATAGTTGAATGTAAATCTCAAAGAAAAGTATGGCCAGCTTAAGGCACAATTAGTCCAAATTACTAGCCACCCAGCAAACATAGGAGCAGTCATTGCACAGGGTACAAGTTCCACGGCCATCGTCTCAATCCTTATTACTGAGCAAGCATACAAGTTCTGGAGTTCCTGCTTCACTGGCTGTAGGCTTGCTCAGGGTCAGTGACCCACTTGATGGCCCCTGCTAAATTATTTTGGAACAGGTCAATGGTGGCATCCATATTTAGACAATTTTTTGGTGGAAAAGGCCACCAGCTTATGGTCCAAGGACTCCACTGATGAGATATACAGTTCTAATTTCAAGCAAATGGAGGACTTCTGCTACTACGTTTAAGTTATGGTTTTCCGCAGCCAACAAAAGGAGCAGAAGAAATGGGGGAATCAAGTCAGAGGCTGATCACACTAACTAGCTGAAATTTTTTAGATGGACATAGGGAGAACTGAGGTTGACTGGCAAGGGTGGTTGAAGGGAGGAACTGAGGGTTGACTGACAAGGTGGTTGAAGGGAGAACCGAGGTTGACTGGCAAGGTGGTTGAAGGGAGAACCGAGGTTGACTGGCAAGGTGGTTGAAGGGAGAACCGAGGTTGACTGGCAAGGTGGTTGAAGGGAGAACCGAGGTTGACTGGCAAGGTGGTTGAAGGGAGAACCAATGGTTGAAGGGAGAACCAAGGTTGACTGGCAAGGTGGTTGAAGGGAGAACTGAGGGTTGACTAACAAGGTGGTTGAAGGGAGAACTGAGGTTGACTGGCAAGGTGGTTGAAGGGAGAACCAATGGTTGAAGGGAGAACCAAGGTTGACTGGCAAGGTGGTTGAAGGGAGAACTGAGGGTTGACTAACAAGGTGGTTGAAGGGGAGAACTAGGGTTGACTTGACAAGGTGGTTGAAGTGATCATTGACCAAATCTGCCTGGCACTAAGTGGTTACCAACCAGACCTCTAAAGTTAGGAATGTTTAAGATTAGCTTAGCAAGATCTTAAGGTTATTGAACTATACAGAACTAAAAATAAACCCAGCCTTCAAATTATGAAGATATTGCAGTGAAATTTTAATCAACCTACCAGAATTTGTGTACACATCTCATCCCCACCACCTACGGCACAACAAAGAAAATTCAGAGCCTATCCATAATCTCCTGAAGCCCATAAACCCAAAAAGGTGCAATCTGAAAAATTTCCTGAACACTACACACATCAAAAACATCCTTCGACATCTTTTCTAAACGTCTCCCATTCTCAAAATTGTGTCACCACAGAGGGGGAAAAAAAAAAAATTAAAAAAACCCCTTGAAGTCAAGCCAGTATTTGGCAGTTTCACTAAATCCAAAAATAGTCTTTGCACCTGCTCACTTTATTGTCCTATAGTAAACTCGACTAGAGGGTAGCAATTCATTGAAGCTGCGCAGGTTAAGGCACAAGCATTCTCCAACTTACAAACATAAATAGAACATCCACGTCAACAAAAAAAATATATATAATTGCATAGGAAGACTCCTGCAATAAAGAACCCTCACCTACAAGACAAAATTAACACTTTTTCTAATACTTTTTTTTTTCCCCATTAATTCATTTTTTTTTTTTTTTAACACAAATTTATATTTTAATATTTTTTTTTTTTTTACTTATAATTTTCTTTTTATTCCCCATCCCAATTCAAGGTCTTTTAAAGACAAAGTTGCAAAAGCCCAAACCTTTCAGACTGCAGGAAACAAAGTTAGATCAAGCCATTTATAATAGAGTTGGAGTTTGGCTCATCTAAACAGTCAACACTGATTGGTTTAAAAAAGTTAAGGCCTTAACTGGCATAGCTACAGGTTTGACCTCTGACCTGCAGACCCTGAAGACTGTTTGCTTGTTAGACCAGAGTTAAGACTCGCAGAACTAATTAGGCAACAGATACATTTACAGAGTCATTCATTTCAACAAGACCACGAGTCATTGGGCAACAACCAAAAAAAGTCATTTTTTTTTTTTCTTCAAAGGAGTAGCCCAGACCACCTTCGGTAGAGGTCAACTAGTGTCCACAGTGTTTTAAATTCAAGGGTCCACCATCCCGGAGAGTCTAGAGGTGTAAACCCTCTAGCTACAAGGAAGCCATGTTGGATAGGACTGACTGTAGGAAACGGCAGTGTTGGCAATGTAGTAATTGCTGAAGTTCGCGTCGCTGACGTAAGGGGCAGGCTGGTAGTAGCAGGTGACATTTGTGGCATTTGGTATAATGTTCTGTTCTGCCAGCACCCTGAGTGCCAGCAGAGAGATGAGATTCAGAGTCTGCCTGCGTTCGTGTCCCATTAAACACACCGTGCTCTCGTTGACTACTTTCCGTAGGATCATTAGGTAGTCGTACTTGCTCTTCTCCTCGCCAATAAAGTGGTTCTGGAGGTAGGACTCCAACTTGCGCTGCTGTTCAAAGATATCGGAGAAGTCTATGAAGAAACGAGAGCACATGTAACGTTCTAGAGACTTAATCTCCTCCTTGTCTACTGGCTTAAAGTCACGCACCAGCAGATTGCTGTACTTCATGAGACCACCACCTCGGATCTCCTCTGGGTTCTTTGTAGCAATGAGTTTGTTGCGTAGATGGTGTAGAGAAGCCTCAAAGTCTCCATACATGCTCTCACCAATGACGGTAGGGTGGAAGTGCTCGGACATTGGATTCTCAGAACAGTCATGGTAGAATAGCAGTGAGTCCAGAACAATCTGGAAGGAGTCAACACTAAACTCAAACTGACGGCGGATGGAGTTGACAAACTTTAGCTCGATGTTCCTCCCGTCTTTGTTGGAAAGGGATATTAAGCTCCAGCGGTCTGCATCTGTAAAGACCTTGACCAGCTTTTGGACATAGGCCTCTTTCAGAGTCACTGGGCTGATTTTCTCCTTGTTTACTCCCTCAGGTAGGAAGTTCAGAAGTAAACCAATAACCACATCTTTCACAAGCTGGAACTCTGCTTCTGAGGGCATGTTGACACCAAATATTAAATCCAAATCTTTATAGCCAAGACCATTATCTTTCACCAAGACGTGGCTGGCTGCTGAACCATTCAGCCTCACATCCCTGACTTTGATCCCAGCATCCTCTAGTTTGCTGCGCACCAACTGCACAATTTCCTTCAGGGTGATCTTCAAGGTGGGAAAGTTGCCACGTCCATGGATGGGAACCACTTCTGTCAGAAAGCTGTTCAAGCGGTCTACTTGTTCCCAAGTGAGGACACTTCTGGCCTTTGAAGAGCTGGCCTTTGAAGAGCTGGTGGCGCCATTACTTTGGTCTGTCATGGTGAGGACAGTTCTCCAGAATCACTAGGAGAGAAAAAATAAATCAATAAGTAAAATCAGGTTAGAACCAGACAAGTAACTTTCTACATTAGAATTGGTAGGCCCCTCTGGCTTATATAGAGCAGTGGTTCCCCAAGCTGGCCCAGGGGCCAAATATGGCCCTTGGCTTGCTTTTAACTGGCCCTTAAGGCACCATTTCTTCTACCAGCACGCAATGATGGGTCACTAATAATCCCAATATCAGAGATGACAGTTTACTCCCAATGATGCCAAGACAATTTCCTACTCCCACTGGCCATGGTTCAGCCTCCCCTAGAGTCTAAAGGGCAATAAAACTGGGTTTGGAAAGTTTGGAGATCCAATAGAGCAACACAAGGAATCTGAACTACTGGTGACTTCACCTGCCCACCTCCCCCTGGTAAGGTACAGAGTATTGCATGTACAAATCATTATCTAAAGCCCCGTACACACGATAAGAAATTCGTAAGGGAAAATTAATCAGACGACCGATCTTCGGATTGTTAGTATGGTGCTTTCGACAGCCGACTCCTGACAAAATCCTGATGTGCAGGCTATAACATTTTTTGTCCGTAGTACAACAGCCGATTTTCATCTCATTAGTACAGATTTAGACGGAAAAAAATCTTAATAGCAAGACTAGGCATGCTCAGAGACGAAAGAACACATACAAAGCAATCCAACACATCACTTCTGAAGTAGAATTCTGTCATATGGGAAAATTTGTATGAAAAAACCTCTTCACTTTCCACATCAGACTAGCATGCCACAAAAAAAAAAAAAAAAAAAAAAAAAAAAAAAAAAATGGACGACTGGTCGGCAGAAATTCTTAGCGTGTGTAAGGGGCTTAACTCAAACCACATAGCACAGGAAGCAGATTTCTACTGTACCGGCTGTTCTAGGCATAGGAGCACTTTGATCCTCAAAGCTCCTGGAACTGCTACAGGCAGGTGGTGGCTAACCAAAATTACTTACAAGAAAAGAAAACACAAAAAAAAACTAACTTTTTTGGACACTGAAGTTTTTGAACTTTATAATGTCCAAGTCATTTCTTTGCACGGATCAGGTGGCTAAAATAGGAGACACCAAGTAAAACCTGGAAATTCTACAGTCAAGATGGTTATACAGCCAGGCCAATGGCAGAGTTTGCACTAGAATGAAGCTATACAAGTTCTTTCCTGACTTGTAACCAACAGCTGAAGAGCGTCATAACAGTTAACGCCACTCCGAAATTTCGGAGGTAATTGTCAACCTTTACATCTTTCATGCCTTGGGTGAAGGAGTGATAGGTCCCATATGGAGACCAGAGACTTCATATTCAGCTACTGAAATATCAAAAATGTTCAGATCTACAGTGCCCAGTGATCCCCAGCTAAATTTGGGATACTGGTACACAAGTGCCTTTGGTGAGTTGACCAAAATTCCAAAAAAAAAAAAAAAAAAAAAAAGTAATTTTCCCGGATTTTACATTGGTGTGCCTAAAATAAGTTTTACCAGACCAGTGCCAGATTAGACCCTCTGTCCGATGTCTAGATTTACTTTCCAGGAGAGTAGAAGAATCTGCAAAGTTTGAGAGGAACCCACCTTGGCAGGTGACAAGTGCATCGCCCCCCCCCCCCAGCATTGCTCTGGTGGCCATTAACACCAAGCAGATCGAGATCGAGACCTCCCTGGAAAAGGTAACATGTCAAATGTTCCGTGCTACACATCCAGGCTGAAGGTCTACAATATTACGAGTCAATTATATGACCACACATCTGTTCCACTTCATCCAAATAAATCTGGAGAGGATGCCACAATGTACACTTAGGAGCCAACTGCACATTACAATGAAAGTGGCAGATTACTGTGTTGCCCCAGAGCCGCAACAGTCCTCATTTCTAAAACTTCAGCAGCTGCAGAGCCATCATTCGAATTTTACCCTTCTCTATAATCCAGCAATGCTAGATGCAAAGCCCTACAGCATCTGGAGTGGAGAGACACCCACTTAGTATCCAAATACTTTCCCAACATCTGATGTCAACTCAGCTAGGGCAAGGTCTAGTCACATCAGGACAGCACATGTTTCCCCCCCCCCCCCAGGGGGTAAAAACAAAAATCCCAAACAGACCTGCATGCCCATCAGAATGTTTTAAACCATTGCATGAACCAGCAAAAGCTTCATAGTCATAGTTTGATGAGCGAAGGAAAGGCTCTGCACTGCTGACTCTTCCCCCCCCCCAGCCCCCCCCCCATTTGGCATGGTGATTGCAGTTACTAGGAAATCCAAAAGTTTGTCGTCACCAACACATTGTACAGGGGAAATTCTTTGTGGCAAAATGGCTAAAGAACCCATAACAAAGTAATTGGGACCCCCCCCCAAAAAAAAAAAAAAATATATATATATATTTTTTTTTTTTGACTACACACTTTTAAGCATGCTGGCCTTTCCAATTATGCAATGGTGGTCCTGCACCCTCACTACATGTGCAGAATGGTTGGTTGTATGCCATCCATCATACCAGTCTCACCTAGGGGGAATGGGACCTGGATTAACCTAGCTGCCCAGCCCCCATTCCAACGTTAAAACTCCAAATCAAAAAAGGTCTAAGTGCAGGTTTTTGTCAGGTACAACCCCAGACTGAGTGGTCACACCCGGGGCCTCATGCAAAGATCAGACCCCCCCATAAAGAAGAAAAAAAAACTTCCGAATGGGCCAACAGAACCCTTTTCAGATGAATATCAAGCCTCCAGTCAGGCACACATTACACTTCCAGGGCCGTTCCTACATTTGAAAGTGTGCCAAGTACAGTGTAAGAGGCCTTACCAAGAAATGACAGCCATGTACGTAGGATGTAGTGTACTCTGGCTCGTCACCAGCTGCTCACCCTTTTATAGGTCTTGGTGGCACCGTGCCACAGCAGGAAGTGAGGTGCAGGCAGAAAGAAAAGGATGCCACAGAATTAAAGGACAACTCCTCCAAAGCAAATAATTCACACAAGTCTTGGGCACAGACTTAGTTTCCTACACCTCTGGCAGTGTGTTCTGCAGCCATGAATGCTTCCCATTTCTGTACTTTTGTGACATATTCACAAGTCTGCATAAATACTTTCCTGGTCTGTTACCATGTGCTGCAACAGTATCACTTAAAGAAAAGTCACCTTTGTATTAGAAAGTTGGCTTCCAGCTTCAGTCTGGCTTTGCCTAGTCAAGGAAGAGGTCAGTCTGCTGCAGGCAGAAGGAAGCATTTGCAAAGTCTCCCTTCCTGCAGTAATCTGCAAAGTCACAGCCATGGTTACTTGTTCCAAGTTATGGACTAAATATTCAAAGCAGAAACTACCTTTCAGCCAGCTAGACACATGCATATATTGAAGAACTTTTCTTCAGCGAGAACTTGGGGGGGGGGGGGGGAAGAAGAACGACGTAGGGAAGAAGAAGGACGACGTAGGGAAGAAGAAGGACGACGTAGGGAAGAAGAAGGACGACGTAGGGAAGAAGAAGGACGACGTAGGGAAGAAGAACGTTTAATGTGTCAAAAAACCCTGTCCTAGTGACTTCAGAAGGCCTAGTTGGGCAGGTAAACCCAAAATTTCAACCAAGACTGAACTTTGGACTGGAGCTCCATCTATAGCACGATTGTACAGCTTCCGAGACAAAGAAAGCACAACCTCTACAGTTTCATCTATGTTCTCCCCATAGCACTTGCACTATACCATAAACACTTCCAAGTCAGTAGTAGAACTCCCAAGACCACTCCTTGGCCCAGAGGGCCACCAACAGCCCCATTTGAAGTGAACCCGTCAGTAATATGGCAGGTACAGTACCAGGCTTTCATCATCCTTCCTTCACTATCAGACCTTGACAGGCATACAGATTAATCAGTCCTCTTAAAGGGTCAGATGGCACCCTGGAGCTTCAAACCAAGGACCTCAACCAACCCTCAGTTTGACTTTGCCATTGCTGTAGCATCCGGTGAATATAACATTTGGAGCGAATAATCTATTGCTCTGTGCAATAAAACAGCGTGCAACACTTCAAATGCAGTTTACTTAAGGTTTTGTGACTTTACAAGACAGCAGGTTACCATACTTGCTCCAGGGTGGTGACAGCAGCAAAATTCTAATCTCTGTCCAGACAGATTCCATAATGGAGACCAATGACCAGCTCGCAACTCAGCCAACCCCCATCAGCCATCAAAAGGAGGAAAAAAAAAAAAAAAGTTTCCTCCTATCCTACAGGAGGAATGGCCTGCAGGGTCCATCTTCTATATGGCAGAATGCTGCATGTCTGGCCACACAGCCAATGTATACATCAGGAGTTATATGGAGGTCAAGCTGGAGTGTAATGTATACTTCACGCCAGATATATCCGCCCATAATGGTGTACACAAAATCATGACAGCACAGTTCAGATTAAGAGTGACATCCTCTCATTTTGCATCATATAGCATGATAGCCATGGGTGCTGGAGTAGGGACGTCCTCCTACAAGAATACATCATATGGCATGGCAGCTATGGGTGCTGGGAGTCCCACAGTCGCTCTGGGAAGATGTGTGGCACTGGAGACAAAAGCTGGACTGTGTCCTCCAGCGTGCAGGGCTGATTGCAGGTACAAAGTCACCTGTATGAGTGGACTCACCCCTGCCATCTGTCTACTAATCCCTCCTGGCAGATGTCTTCCCAGAGCAGGTCCCCACTCTTCAGGTCCATTCTCTGGCTTCATGCAGTTGGCACAAGCCCTGGGACAGCCTGCCATAGTGAGGTGATGTATGGAGGTAGAGGTTATGAAAAGTCTGTCATCACCCCTAGGCTACAGACATCACTAATTTCCAGCCAAAGGATCTAAAAGATTGCAATTCCCGCTGCATAGCCAACCCCGTTTTCTGTTCTGCTTCTACGGCATAGACCACAAAGGCTCCCCTGCACTCCTGGGTTCAGCTGCCCAAACACAGCCTATTACTAATAGATCATGAGAACCTACCTAAACAATACTTTCTAATGCAGGCACTTGCAGCACATATGGGGGTTTTCCACTGCATGGTTCAGCTCGCTTTGGGGCTTTTCCACTACATGGTACGTTTAACGGTTCGGTACAGCGGCGCGTTTCCACTACATGGTAAGGCTCTCCTAAACAGTACCACGGTTGTGGTTCCAAGCAGGCTGTACCTATACCATATGCCACAACCCTTCGCATGCAGCCTTGACTGTCACTACTAGCCACTGATTGGTCAGAGAATCGCAATCTCACCCACTTACTACTTTAGTGGAAAAGCAAACCGAGCCGAGTAGAGCCTGTACAGTGCCGACTCATACCATGAGCAGGGCCAAGTGGAGCCGAGCCGGTATTCGAAGTGGAAAAGTGCCAATAGTTGATGGAAGTACAATCCAATTAGATAATGAGATTTAAAGTGGGACTTCACTGTCAGTGTTGGACAGGCACTCCTTTCTCAAGCTTGCATGCCTTTCCAACACAAACCATCGCAAATGCTTGGAGACGCATTGCATATTATCAGCTCAACTTTAACTGGCTCGTGGATTCAAAGCATATGGAATGGCAGCTATGGGTGCAGAGGTGGGATGTCCGCTACACTATGTTCCACCGTACAACATGGCAGCTATGGGTACTGTGATTGAGGTCCTCTTACACTATGCAACATATACCATGGTAGTGATGGTTACTGGGATGTGGGGGGGGGGGGGGGGTGTCCTCTTACACCATGGCAATGATGGGAACTGGGATGGGGAGGTGGATGTCCTAAAACTATGCACCGAGTACCACAGCAGTGATGGGTGCTGGGATAGGGGAAGGGAATGGATTATACAAATTGCAGTCGACATATCCATTTGCTAGATAAAACCCTTTGCTTCCACCCCTGTAGTTCTGTAGAATGCAGCAAACTCCATTCCTAGACGACTAGTGAATGGTTGTAATGGAGAGGAACGCTGGGATTGGGTTACCAGCTGACAGCACAGAACTGGATACCGGCAGGTCTTGAGTTACGGCCAAACTTTGTCCTGATGGAGATTTACGTCATTGTGTGCCTGAGGAGGGGGCGGCCTAGAATCTGCTGTACATCCCCAGACAGACGGAAAGACTCGACCTTTCAACACCGCACTTTTTTCCAAAAGATTAAACCAACTAAACCTCACTGCAATACAAGTGATATTATATCTGATAGTAATGTTTGGTCTCTTCTAAAGAGTTCAGGGTTTGAAAGCCAAATGTTTATTCTGCATATATTTGCCTTCACTGGTAGTGGAGGACTTTGATGGAAACTTGTCAAAGGGTCAGACAAGCCATGTTCATATCAGATCTTCAGCCCACCCCCCATAGTAAACCCTTTGAATATCAAGTGTGTGGCCCTGCGTGATCATGCCACCAGTACATAACTGTCATTCCTGGGAGTCTTATGACATCAGTGGTGTCACACATGGGTGCCATACGCTGCAGTCACACTTGCTCAGGGAAGCTGGTCAACTTGAAAATATGAGGCTTCAAGCACAGCAACTCCCGACACGGCAATGCACAATCGTGGTGCATTCCGAACTCCAAAAATGTTGGTCCTGCTCCATTTTCACAATGCACACTGAAGCTTGACTTAATACCCCAGCATTGGTGTCAGTACCATTACCACCACTGACCTCCCCAACCGACACTGGTGGCCAGTGTGATTCCCCATGCATTGCTGGTCACTAACAGTGGAATTTAGCCCTCCCTCACACACTTGACTAACTGGAATTTAACCCCCCCCCCCCCCCCATGGTGATCACTCCTGTGCCATGCTCCCCTTTCCCCAGTCCAGAGATAACACTGCCCACATTACACAATGGGTTCCAGTGCTCAACCCAACTGGCACCCACCGCATTCTGTATGGCGCATTCTGGACGGAGAATACTCCGCTGCCGGACGGGAGAATACTCCGCTGCCGGACGGGAGAATACTCCGCTGCCGGACGGGAGAATACTCCGCTGCCGGACGCTCTGGAAATAGCTTGCAGGCTGCACAAAGAGGGCCAACAAGCCACATGTTGGGCACCGGGGGGGGGGGGGGTGTTTAGTGTGACAATGGCAGTCATTACACTCCCATATGCCTGTAACCCCAAATAGTAGGCAAATACCTGTAGTCCAATGGCAAGTCACATAGAAGCCAAGCACTGATCGTGTGTTCCAACAAATGACCTTGGTGGGCCAAATGGAAGTCGTGTTGGAGCACTGCCTTGTAGCTGATTACCAAACTAGAGAATGCCGCTTGCCTGGTCACCTGTGAGAGCCATTTCTGCCTCCACCCCCCCTCCATGGCCAATCACATGAATGGCACTGTCATGTGTTCCTTATCAAGTGATATTAGCAGCTCATTTAGAGCCCTGCCCCTACAGATGTGGGATTTTTCCAGCTTGTAGAGGTCACTGGCTGGAGCAGTCAGTCATGCATTTGGTTAAGTGGCCATGGTGGCCCAAATTGAGTCATGGCATAGGTTTTGATGTGCACCAGATTTTTACCACTATGGAGATCACATCTTGCACCATAAGCTGTCCTGCAGGCCACCACCCCCCCCCCCCCCATCCCATTAAGAACTGTTCTAGAAAGACTCTTCAACTACCTGCAGAATAGGAACCCCTTGGTGGGGTCTAAAGGAGACCTACTTGGTGCCGCATGGTTCACAGCCCAAACCATCTGCTTAAATGTTTTCAGTTTCGTTGGGAACACACAACCTGCACACCAAGGACACCCTCACGTTTCCCGGCAAGCAGCGCGTTTCAAGTCTCTCCAGCACAGCTTAATGTCATAAAAAAAGCTGCTGCCAGCATATTGCAATACAAACACATTGTCAGCTCATAAAGCAACAAATTAATCCACCTCTGTCTACAGCCAGAGAGAGTCACCCCGGGGGAGGCCAAGAGCAGCTACTGTTCTTAAAGGAAGCCTGTACAGTGACATACAGCCACCAATATACCCTTCCTGCAAGCCCTAGTAGCCTGGCTGTTTTGCTGATCCACCAGCTTCAATACCTTTAAAACACAGACTAAAAATGTTTAAAGTCATTCCCAATCCTTATAAATCTGCATTACATTGATCCTACCCTAAATCTGCATTACATTGATCCCACCCTGAGGGTCCTTGTTCAGGCACTTCCTGTTATAGGTCGTCAACTCAACTCCATCCCCAAGTTGTGCTCCTGTGTGGTCACCCCATCTTCCGACAGACTACATGTCTATGGTCCACTGGTGGCACCATTAGGAAACCTACTCTGAGAAGAGAGCATGCAGCCAACACCGATATGCACATGGACCTAAATTGGATGTAAAGTTGCACCCAAATCTAACCAAAAAAGCTGAAACCGGATTGTTAACATTTGACAAGGTTTGTGATACACAGGGCAAGCCAAGGACCCTACAAGGCAGCTTGCATCTGGTCAGGCCACTGTCCTGCACCAAAAGGCAGATTCACAACTGCTTTGAATTCACTTGCTGCATACTTGTTCCAGGTCAATATACTGAAGCCAGGAGACTGCCAGGCAACATTTTAAAGGAGATCTGCCAGCGTAGAAACCATATGTTGGATAGCTAGGTGATGCTAGAAGAGAAAGTATCCGACAGGTAGGTTCCTCATCTCCTAAAGACTCCAATGGAGACATCTGCATGAAAGGAGGAAAGGGCTATGGGAAGTGATCCTACTGATAGAGCCTCAAGAGGAAGAGGAGATCCCAAAGAGTGATAGAGCTTAGAGCAATGGGAGATCCCATGGTTGGACCCTCTGAAGGTAGAGAGATTCCAAAAGGGAGGATGAACCGACTGCCGGACGGAGAACACTCCACTGCCGGACCGGGATACTCTGGAAAATAGGTGGCAATGGACCCTTGAGCCAATGCCACTCATTTAGGTCTACACACCTCAAAAAAGTTCCAGGTGTCTACACCCAGGTTCCCATTAGGAGAGATAGTTTAGGAGCTAGGAGAAGCTAGGAGAGATGGTGATGCATTGAAATTTGGTGGCCAAAATAGGGCTTTCAGCATTGTGCTGAAAGCAAAAAGATCCCGATAATGGCTTCCAAAAACACCTGCAATGTTACCATGCTTCTAATTGTTTTTTTTTTATAGGCGATTTGACTCAATAAATGCATCAAACACAACACTGGTGCATTTTTCACACTTTTAATAATGGAGTGGTGATGTCCAAATATGCAGAAAGCAGGATTTAACAACGCTAAATTTAAAGGAAAGGTGCCAATAATGGCAGACAAATTCTCACTCAATTAAAAAGTTAAAAAAGTTGCCCCATTATAAAAAAAGTATATTTTAAAAAAGCCAATTTTGGTCTTGGTCAAGTGCATCCTGAATTTTGAGGACTAGAATTTTTTAATTTTAGTGCACCACTAATGGAAGACCAGTGCTGGAGCCTCGGAAGGAGATAAAGAGCGACAGAGCTAAAGGAGAAGATCCCACTCTCATATCCTCTGAAGTAAAGCCCTGTACACACGCACCGATTGCTGGCCGTAAATTTTCGGCCAACGTCCGATTTTCGGCTTGTTAGTATGATGCTTCTGACAACGGACTGCGACTTTTCGGCCGAACAAAATCTGGTGTGCAGGCTATGAAATTTTTGTTGGCCGTCAACAGAATGGCCGATTGTTCGTCAGTCAGTACAGATTTCGACAGGGAAAAATCTGATGAGCAAGACTGGGCATGCTCCGAGAAGAAAAAACACACAGAAAGTAAACCAACACATGACATCACTTCTGAAGTTGGTTGTTGGCCGAAAAAAATTTGTGTGCAGTCTAGAGCACATTTCAACCAACACTGGACAAAAGTCGGCCGATCGGTGCGTGTGTACGAGGCTTTAGAAAGGTTCGAAAGTGAGGGACAGAACTCTGTATGTGAGAAGATGCCACCGCTGGATCCCCTGGGAGGTAGAAGAGAGGTCCAAAGGGGGACAGTTCAGCGCTATGGTTAAAGGTCTCAATGCTGAATCCTTCAAGACAGATGGCAAAAGGACCTTTGAGCCAACGCCACTTATCCAGGTCTGTGCACCTTGAACGCCAGGTCTATACACCCAAGTGTCTGTAAGAATCACAAAAGGAGGGACAGAGCTCAGAGCCAAGAGACGATCTAACTTCTGGAGGTAGAAGAGCAGTCCCAGTTCTGCACTATGACAAAAGACTCCACTGGTGGATTCTCTGGATGTAGAGAGGTTCCAAAGTGCAGGGACGGAACTAAGAGAGGACTCGGTTGGAACCTCTTGGAGGTACAAGAGGGTTCCAAAAAAGTGACAGTTAAGAGCTATGGGAGAAGGTCTTTATTGCTGAATCCTCCAAGACAGGTGGCAATGGGCCTCTAAGCCAATGCCACTCACCCAGGTCTGTACGCCCAAGGTTCCATTATAGAGGAGGGTCACAAAAAGTGGGACAAAGCTCCAGGAGATCTCACTGCCTGGATCCTCTAGGACAGGGATCCTCAAACTACGGCCCGCCAGCTGTTGCAGAACTACACATCCCATGAGGAATTATAAAACTCTGACATTCACAGACATGACTAAGCATGATGGGAATTGTAGTTCCTGAACTGGAGGGCCATAGTTTGAAGACCCCTGCTCTAGGAAAAAAAAATGGCGTCAATGGAGCCATGAACCAATGCAAATTGTTTCCCCATCAGATCTGTAAAGAAAAGATATCTATAAAAAAAAAGGAAGCATGCGATTCTGAGAACCGACTTCTCCTTTAAGGGCAATTATCTTTCAGAAACATCTGTACAATCCGCCAGAAATACCATTTAGACCCGTTTTTCTGCACAATCTACAGAATGCCGACAGCATTGCAGGTGTCTAGACTTCCCTCGCGGCGATAAGATATTATCTACAGGTGAACTAGAATACAGCACAATACTGACCTATATCCTGGCAATAGGAGAAGAGGCACCTTGTACAATAACCCCCCCCCCCCAAATGTTTAGACCCCCGCTCCTCACTATAGCTCAATGTTCATGCTGCTTATAGGAAGTTTAAAAGCACAATTTAGTTTGGGGGGGGGGGGGGGCTATAAGGCAGAAGTGGAGCTGTAGAGGATTAATTTTCACGTGGAGAAGCTCGATACACCCCCCCCCCCCCTCACAGTGCTATCACCCCGGTCTCTGAAGCTGTACTCGGCTATTTTAACCAAGGTGTATCACCATTACCAGTGAGCAGCTCTGGCTATATATAGAGCTCTGGAGGAGCAGCTCTGCTAATAAGGGAACACTGAAGGAAACCGTATACATCAACACTGGGGGTCCAGAGAGGAAAGTATGGGGTGCAGGAAGGCAGGACACAAGTGGGTACAGAGTGGGAGACCCAAGGGAGATGGATTTACGACGAGCAGAGAAGGACCACCAGGGAGATTTGTATGTGGGGGACAGATGGCATATATGGGTGCAGATGTGAATCTCTGGTATATGGAGACAGATGGCATAAGGGTGCAAATATGGCATCCTGGTATATGGGAGACAGGTGTATGGTCCTGGCACATTGACAGAATGGTAGGGCATATGGGCAAAGATGTTGGATCCTGGTACATGAAGACAGATGGCAGGACTTATGGGTGCAAATGTGGGGCCTGGCCCATGAGGGACAGATGGCATACAAGTGCAGATGTAGGATCCTAGTACATGGGGACAGATGCCAGGATGGAATAGTATTTGGGTGCATGTGTGAGATCCAGGTATATGGGGGACAGATGGAATAGCATGGTATATAGTTTCAAAAAAGGTGGCCCTGGTACATACAGACATGGCAGGATATATGTGCGCAGATGCTGGATCCTAGTACATAGGGATAGATGGTATTATGGGTGAAGATGCGAGATCCTGGTACATGGGGCACAGAGGGCAGGGTGGAATGGCATATGGATGCAGATCCTAGTACATGGGGATAGGTGACAGAATGGCATAGGAGTTCAGATGTGGGGATTTGTATATGGGGGGGGGGGGGGCAGACAATAGATGTCAGGATGACACAGGCGCAGATGTGGGATTCTGGTATTGGGGGGACAGATCGCAGGATGTCATGGCATATGGTGTGGATCTTCGTACATGGGGGATGGATAGATGGCAAGATAGCATTGCATATGGGTGTGGGTGCAGATGCTAGACCAATACATAGATAACATAGGAGGGTAACAGATAACATAGGAGGGATCCTGGTACATAAGGGAACCGATGGCAGGATGGCATATGGGTGCAGATGTGAGATCCTTGTACATGGGTATAGATGTGGGATCCTGGTACACAGAGGACATATGGCAGGATGGCATTTGGGTGCAGATGTGGGAACCTGGTACATGGTGGACAGATGGTAGGATGGCATATGGGTGCAGATGTGGGATCCTGGTACATGGTGGACAGATGGTAGGATGGCATATGGGTGCAGATGTGGGATCCTGGTACATGGGTGCAGATGTGGGACAGATGGCAGGCTGGCATGTGGGTGCCGATGTGGGTCCTGGAAATGTTGGTATGTAGGGGGTAAATATAGCAGGTCCTCCACAAGTAGGAAAGGAGAAATGTAGGACCCCCAGGGAGAAAAGTTATGCAGATAAAAACCATGGTGGACAGTACAAGACGTCAAGAGCCCCAGGGAGAAGAGTATGTAGGTGCAGATGTGGTGGCAGCCAAAAGATGGCGAGGGGGAAGAACAGTCTCAGGTTTACAATCGTTCACATTGCACCCCAACAGACCTCAGCCCCTTGCAGATATATCTATATTGGTTTGGTGATATTATGAGAAAAGCAGAAGCCATTACAACGGATTCTAGACACAAGCTCTGATAAAGACGTTTGGATGATAAGATATAGAAATGAGACTCGCGCAGCAACGATGCTCTGCGTTTAAGGTGGACTGACAAGTCCTCTACAAATGTCATAAAGCTCAATCACAAAGCCTGATACCATAGGCAATGACAGTCAAACAGCCAGAGAGTGATTAAAGAAATGTCACCCGACTGAAAATCATGGCATGCATGACAACACCTGTAGTAAATCTAGACAAACCTTAAGGGCTTAAATACCATCTACTCTGACTCCCCTCCCCTCCCCCCCCCCCCCCCCCATGAAAATAAGTCATGTGGACCCTAGGACAAGGTCAGTTGGCTCAATGTCAGGGCAGAGGTCATGTGGCCTCCAGGCCAAGAGAGTGTTGGCTTGTTCTCCTGACCCTAGCTATGGTCATTCCTTTATTAGAACTATAGAGGATTATCTGCAAAAAAAAATAAAGTCTCCCCCCCACCCATTTCTATTGGCTTTACTGCTGCAAGCAGGAAAGCATTTAGCTACTCAACTACTCTTACCATAAAGAAGCCTTTCCCAAAGCAATAGCCAGTTTTCCCATTCTTCCACATGCAACTGCCATCCCCCTCATTTGTGATAAGACCTCTCACCACTAATAGTTATGCCTTGCCACAGCAGCATGGAGACCCCAATAGGAAGCAAAGCATCACCAGGACGGCTCCAGAGAGCAATGCAGGAGAGAAGCCATAGCACAGGGAAGATCACACGGTGCACTTTAATTCAAAAGGGCCACCAAGTTCCCCACTGCTGCCTTGTCACACATGAGCCATTAACCTTATCTCATATTACATATGGATCTGTAGCAGTCACACCCTCCAAATTTGTTCTTCCATCCGTGATCACTACACTTCCTATGCCACAGAGTTCACTCATTGAGAACCCCCCCCCCCCCCCCCCCCCCGAGGATTGTTCTGTGAACTTCAAGAATTTTAAAGTGAAGAGCGTGAACAGAACTTCGATCGCACCAGAAATAATCCATCTACTTTCCTTACAATAATGCCATACGGGTGCTACCTTAAAGACTTAACACAACAGTGTAGCCATATGAATACACATGTACAAACAATTACAAAAAACAAGTTTTGAAACAAAAGCAATCAAAAGTATATTCCAAGCAAATCATTTGTTTAATCCTCACCAGAAACGTGTGGACTACTTAATGCACAGCTACACAAGATACCAAATAAAAACTGACGCATTGGATCCGTTTTGAGATACCCAACATCCAATGGAGGGGGGTCTCACCACCAATCATTCCAACTAGAGTATCATTACCATCTAACCAGGGGTCTCACCACCCATCATTCCAACTAGAGTATCATTACCATCTAACCAGGGGTCTCACCACCCATCATTCCAACTAGAGTATCATTACCATCTAACCAGGGGTCTCACCACCCATCATTCCAACTAGAGTATCATTACCATCTAACCAGGGGTCTCACCACCCATCATTGCAACTAGAGTATCATTACCATCTAACCAGGGGTCTCACCACCAACCATTCCAACTAGAGTTTCATTACCATCTAACGAGGGGTCTCACCACCCATCATTCCAACTAAGGTTCAATAAAAACCAGAGGTCTCACCAACCCACTATCCAATCAGGGGTCTCATTAGCATCCAACCAGGGGGTCTTTCCCACTTCATTCATTCAGGGTCTACCATCCAACTGAAGGGGTCTCCCTACCCACCATTCAAGTAGAGGTTCTTTACCACCTAGTCTTTCCACCCACCATCCAACCATGGGTCTCATCCAATTGAGGAGTTTCCCCACCCACCATGCCAACTAAGGAGCTTTGTTGCCAAACAACGGGGTCACCCCCTCCCACCATTCAACTAGAGCAGGGATCCTCAAACAACGGCCCTCCAGCTGTTGCGGAACTACACATCCCATGAGGCTTTGTAAAACTCTTGACATTCACAGACATGGCTAGGGATGATGGGAATTGTAGTTCCTGAACAACTGGAGGTTCATAGTTTATGAAGACCCCTGAACTGGAGGTTTTGTACCATCCAACCAAAAGTTCCACCCTCCAAACAAGGGGGTCTCCCTCCTTACCCACCGTTTACTAGGGCGTTTCAAAAGTGTCTCCCATCCAACAAGGTGTCTCACCGCCCAACTGAGGGGGGGGGGGGGGGGGGGTCCCACTACCACCATTTAATCAGGATCTACCATCCAACAAGCGTGTCGTACCATACCTTACCCCAACAAACCAAAGGGGTCATCATCCAAATGATAACCCCAGTTGTATGGTGGGAGACATCAATACCCTTACACTGGGGTAAGAGTACAACCACCTGCCATACAACCCAGGCCTCGATACCATCTATCTTGGGGTCTCGCCACCCAGGTGTCGTACCATACCTTACCCCAACAAACCAAAGGTCTCAGCATCCCAATGAGAACCCCAGTTGTATGGTGGGAGACCTCAATATCCTTACACTGGGGTAAGGGTACAACCACCTGCCATACAACCCAGGTCTCAATGCCATCTATATTGGGTTTCGGCACCCACCATCACAATTCCATGCAACCCGATCATAAGATTTGGCGATTCTGATCCTTCAATGATCACAAGTATATGTGGCTCGTTGAATCTTTCAGAAACCGTACAGCATCAAAATATCCAGAATGTAGTTAGTGAAGGCTTGCTCTTCATGGTCTGGTTGTCTTAGCAAGTCCCATGTGCTTGGAGGCTCCTGAGAACTTTGAGCAGTCCAGTTTCATCCCAACCACCCCCCCATGGGCAGATCCTTAGGACCAGGGAGCCCACACGTGCCACCAATTATAGGAGACACCGGAAGTCACACTGAGCCCCCCAGGACCACACTGAGCCAGTAGGAGATAGGACCGGATTCATACTAGTTTGTAAAAGGTTGTGAAGTTGCCCGGTGGAGCTCACGGTGCCCACTGGACCCCAGTCAGGTCCCTCCCTGGATACAGGAAAATATTTTGGGGAAAGCCGTCTTTACCAGACAGGTACACCTCCCCGCACCAGCATGGGTCACCGCCACACAGGCATGCAGACTTTCCAAAAACACGAAGGCTCTGCAGAACAGATGGTGAGTCTGCGGATTCCAAACAGACGACTCCTCTCGTGTCACCGGCACTGAAATCTAAACCACATGGAGGGGAAACTTCTGTACAAAAACCACCATGATGGGAGAACAGAGGATTGGAGGCAAAAACCAGCCAACTGAAATATGGAGCAGCAATGGAAAGCTGATAGGAGAGCATGCTGGAATTTGTAGTTTTTCTGGGTAATTGAAGATAGATGGAGGATTCCTGAACCCCTCCCCCAGATGGCAGCAGATAGCAGCCAGCTGGTAGGCCAATGATCCCCATTGGGGCCAATCAATTTTTTTTAAACTTGCAACCCCCCCCCCCCAAAGTTAATCACTTCAACAATGCCAACCCCATCTCCACGCCAGTCCCCTCACCAAGGCAGTGCCAACCCCCCCCCCCACCCATACCTCCCCCCCCCCCACCCAGGCAGTGCCAAACCCCCCCCCCCCCCCCCCCAGCCATAGTTACAGGTGCCCCAGGGTGAAGCGACATGCCAGGAGCACCGGATTGGTCTGAGCAGCTGCAGCCGATAAGCGGGGCAGAGCGCCCCGGTGTGACTGCTCCAGAGGAGATAGGACCTATCAGATCGCAGGGATCCGCAGCCATTAACCCTTCCCTGCCTGACCAAATCACACCCAATACATAAAGGAAGGGGGGTGGAGATACCGGGACTAGTCTGGCACTGACCTGCTGAAACTACAAATCCTCTACAAGCCTCTGAGCCACCAATAGCCAGATTCTGGACCCAGGCACTATAAACCCCAGCATGCCAGTAATGGCCTGAGGGAGAACCAGTCACGCTGAGACTTGTAGTCCCACTATCCCAGCACTATCACTTATCTGAGCATGCTGGAACTTCTAGTCCACATGAACTAAGACAGGGATCCTCAAACTACGGCCCTCCAGCTGTTGCGGAACTACACATCCCATTAAGCATTGTAAAACTGACATTCACAGACATGATGGGAATTGTAGTTCCTGAACAACTGGAGGGCCATAGTTTGAAGACCCCTGAGCTAAGGGAACCAGCCAGGCCAAGATTTACACCCCAGCACATGCTGGATCTCATAGCCCTACAAGGGAAGGGAGGCAAGCATGCTGAAACTTAGTCCACAACATCTGGAGCCCTGTCTGTTACATCTGTTTCATGGGCACTGCTGGGGCTTGTAGTGCCCCAAAGGAGGGAGGAGGATCCAGGCAATCTGGGGCTTGCAGATCCATAAAGGGAGGACCTAGGCTTGCTGGGACTTGTAGTCCTACACATGTAGCGCTACAACTTCTCTTATCGGAGCATTGCTGGGGCTTTTAGTGCTTCAATAAGAGGAGGAAGAACCAGGCATGGTAGGACCTGTAGTGCCCCAATGGAGGGCCCAGACATTACAGGACCTGTAGTGCCCCAATGGGAGGGCCAAGCATGTCAGAACTTGCCATCTCATAAGATGACATGGGCATGCTGGGACTTGTAGTGCCCCAATGGAGGACCCCAGGCATTACTGGACCTGTAGTGCCCCAGTAGAAGGAGTGACCCAAGAATGCTGGAGGTTGTAGTTCCATAATCAGAGGAGCCAAGTCCATCAGGACTTGTAACGCCCCAACGGAGGACCCAGGCATGCTGGGAATTTTAGTGCATCAACATATGGAATAGAACCCAGGTATGCTGGCACTTGTTGTGGCCCAGTGGAGGAACTAGGCATGATTACCCCAATGGAAGGCCAACCCAGGCATGCTGGGACTACTAGTGCCCCAATGCATGGAATAGAACCCAGGCATTCAGGACTTGTTGCAGCACAAAGGAGGACCAAGGCATTATTGGACCTGTAGTGCCCCAGGAGCAGGAGGGACCCATGCCTGCTGGGACTTGTAGTGCCCCAATAGAGGACCCAGACATGATTGGGCCTGTATTGCCCCAATAGAAGGAGGATCCACTTGCCATCCCATAATAAGAGGACACCGGCATGCTGGGACCTGTAATGCTCCAATGTGGGGAATAAAGCCCAGGCATGCTGGGACCTGTAGTGCTCCAATGTGGGGAATAAAACCCAGGCATGCTGGGACCTGTAATGCTCCAATGTGGGGAATAAAGCCCAGGCATGCTGGGACTTGTAGTGCTCCAATGTGGGGAATAAAACCCAGGCATGCTGGGACCTGTAATGCTCCAATGTGGGGAATAAAGCCCAGGCATGCTGGGACTTGTAGTGCTCCAATGTAGGGAATAAAGCCCAGGCATGCTGGGACTTGTAGTGCTCCAATGTAGGGAATAAAGCCCAGGCATGCTGGGACTTGTAGTGCTCCAATGTAGGGAATAGAGGCCAGGCATGCTGGGACTTGTAGTGCTCCAATGTGGGGAATAAAGCACAGGCATGCTGGGACTTGTAGTGCTCCAATGTAGGGAATAAAGCCCAGGCATGCTGGGACTTGTAGTGCTCCAATGTAGGGAATAAAACCCAGGCATGCTGGGACTTGTAGTGCTCCAATGTAGTCCCCGGTGGGAGGAGGGGTGTCACTCACCTGTCAGGGTGATGCGGGTGTCTCCGGACGGATAAGGGTTGCTCAGTACTCTCCAGGTCTTCACTATCACTGCACTCTACCGCTACGTTCTGCCTCCCTCCGCTCTTATATCCTCCTCACCGGACTCCTCACCTCTGCGGATCCCTCCGCCACCTCCCCTCATCCTCCTCACCTCCCCCCCCACACATCTCCCGCTTCCCCCATCACCCGAGGACAACACCGGCAGGACAGCTCCCCGTTCCGGTAACCTCCGCCCCCCCTACATCCACCGGACCACCGCGGACTATTTTCTTACTTATCACAGTATATAGGATCCCTCCGCAGCCGTCAATGGTTGCCCGGGAGACCCGTACACAGTGGGTGGAGCTACTCCTACAGAGCTGAGTTCTATGGGCGGGGCCGGCAGCGCGCGCTCCACCAATGACAGCGCAGCGCTGATTGATACAATGTTCCCATCATCTGTTCCCGGGAGAGATAGTAAGGAGCTGTCACTGGTGGGCGGAGTCAGCGTTAAAGAGTCTTTGGTGGGCGGAGTCAGCCTTAAAGCGGACCTGTCACTGGTGGGCGGGGTCAGCCTTAAAGAGGACCTGTCACAACTAGAAGCAGATAGTTAGAGTCAGCCCTATGAAGTGTAATTGAGGGGAAAACGTTGGATGGAGGGGGATGAGACCCCCTGTGAGGGTAGAATTGCTTTCTGTGTCCCCCTTAGGGAGATTCATCATCTCTATTTGTCTTGGTGTCACCAAAAATGAAAGAAAAATTATTATTATTATTATTATTATTATTATTATTATTATTATATAGTATTTATTTAAATATTATATTCAATTATATTTATTTAAATATTTTTTGAGTTGTCACCAGAACAGGAATAGAGGGGGAAATCATCCAATGGGGACACCCTGAGATTTCCTTCACTTTAGAGGGATTTCCTCTCGCTTCCTGTTTGGTTATGGGGACAGGAAGTGATGGGAAATCTCCCTAATGGGACACGGATGGAAACATTGTCATCAGTGGGTGGAGTCAGCCTTAAAGAGAACCTGTCTTAAGTGGGTGGAGTCAGCCTTAAAGAGAACCTGTCATCAGAGGGAGGAGTCAGCCTTAAAGAGAACCTGTCCTCAGTGGGTGGAGTCAACTTTAAGTAGAACCTGTCATCAGTGGGTGGAGTCAGCCTTAAAGAGAATCTGTCTTAAGTGGGTGGAGTCAGCCTTAAAGAGAACCTGTCATCAGAGGGAGGAGTCAGCCTTAAAGAGAACCTGTCCTCAGTGGGTGGAGTCAACTTTAAGTAGAACCTGTCATCAGTGGGTGGAGTCAGCCTTAAAGAGAATCTGTCATTATTGGGAGGAGTCAGCCTTAAAGAGAACCTGTCATCAGAGGGAGGAGTCAGCCTTAAAGAGAACCTGTCATCAGAGGGAGGAGTCAGCCTTAAAGAGAACCTGCCATCAGAGGGAGGAGTCAGCCTTAAAGAGAACCTGTCATCAGAGGGAGGAGTCAGCCTTAAAGAGAACCTGCCATCAGAGGGAGGAGTCAGCCTTAAAGAGAACCTGCCATCAGAGGGAGGAGTCAGCCTTAAAGAAAAACTGTCATCAGAGGGAGGAGTCAGCCTTATAGAGAAACTGTCATTAGAGGGAGGGGTCAGCCTTAAAGAGAACCTGTCATCAGTGGGCGGAGTCAGCTTTAAAGAGAACCTGTCATGAAAGGGATGAGTCAGCCTTAAAGAGAACCTGTCATCAGAGGGAGGAGTCAGCCTTAAAGAGAACCTGTCATCAGAGGGAGGAGTCAGCCTTAAAGAGAAACTGTCATTAGAGGGAGGGGTCAGCCTTAAAGAGAACCTGTCCTCAGTGGGCGGAGTCAGTCTTAAAGAGAACCTGTCATCAGTGGGTGGAGTCAACCTTAAAGAGAACCTGTCATCAGTGGGCAGAGTCAGAAATTAAAGGGAAACTGTCATCAGTGGGAGGAATCAGCTTTAAAGAGAACCTGTCCTCAGAGGGAGGAGTCAGCTTTAAAGAGAACCTGTCATCAGAGGGCAGAGTCAGAAATTAAAGGGAAACTGTCATCAGAGGGTGGAGTCAGCTTTAAAGAGAACCTGTCCTCAGTGGACAGAGTCAGCCTTTAAGAGACACTGTCATGAAAGGGAGGAGTCCGCCTTAAAGAGAAACTGTCCTCAGTGGGCGGAGTCAGCTTTAAAGAGAATCGGTCATCAGTGGGTGAAGTCAGCCTTAAAGAGAAACTGTCATGAAAGGGAGGAGTCAGCCTTAAAGAGAACCTGTCATCACAGGGAGGAGTCAGCCTTAAAGAAAAACTGTCCTCAGTGGACGGAGGCTGTCATAAAGGGAGCCAGTTACCAGAGGGAGGAGTCAGCCCTAAAGAGAACTTATCATCAGAGGGAGGAGTCAGCCTTAAAGAGAAACTGTCCTCAGTGGGCAGAGTCAGCTTTAAGTAGAACAGGTCATCGGTGGGTGGAGTCAGCCTTAAAGAGAAATTGTCATGAAAGGGAGGACTCAGTCTAAAAGAGAACCTGTCATCAGTGGGAGGAGTCAGCCTTAAAGAGAAAATGTTCTCAGTGGGCAGAGTCAGCCTTAAAGAGGACTGGTCATCAGAGGAAGGAGTCAGCCATCCCTGGGGCCTCTCTATAGAGAGACTGCAACCTCCATCCTTGGGGCCCCTCCATAGAGAGACTGCCACTTCTACCCCTGGGGCCCCTCCAATGAGAGACTGCCCCTTCTATCCCTGGGGCCCCTCCATAGAGAGACTTCCATCTCCAGTTCAGGGGCCCTTCCATAGAGAGACTGCCACCTCCAGTACAGGGGCCCCTCCATAGAGAAACTGCCACCTCCATCCCTGGGGCCTCTCCATAGAAAGAATGCCACCTCAATCCCTGGGGTCTCTCCATAGAGAGACTGCCACCTCCATCTCTGGGCCCCCTCTATAGAAAGACTACCCCCTCCATCCTTGGGGACTCTCCATAGAAAGAATCCCCTCTCCATCCCTGGGGCCCCTCCATAGAGAGACTGCCACCTCCATCCCTGGGGCCCTTCATAGAGAGACTGCCAACTCCAGTCCATGGGCCCCTTCATAGAGAGGTTGGCATCTCCATTCCAGGGGCCCCTTCATAGACAGACTGCCACTTTCAGTCAAGGGGCCCCTCCATAGAGAGATTGCCACTTTCAGTCCAGGGGGCCCTCCACAGATAGACTGCCACTTTCAGTGCAGGGGCCCCTCCATAGAGAGACTGTCACTTTCAGTCAAGGGCCCCCCCCCCCCATAGTGAGAGTGCCACCTTCAGGCCAGGGGCCCCTCCATAGATAGACTGCCACTTTCAGTCCAGGAGCCCCTCCATAGAGAAACTGCCACTTTCAGTCCAGGGGCCCCTCCATAGAGAGACTGCCACTTTCAGTCAAGGGGCCTCTCCATAGAGAGATTGCCACCTTCAGTCCAGGGGCCCCTCCATAGAGAGACTGCCACTTTCAGTCCAGGGGCCCCTTCATAGATAGACTGCCACTTTCAGTCCAGGGGCCCCTCCATAGAGAGACTGCCACTTTCAGTCCAGGGGCCCCTTCATAGATAGACTGCCACTTTCAGTCCAGGGGCCCCTCCATAGAGAAACTGCCATTTTCAGTCCAGGGGCCCCTCCATAGAGAGACTGCCACTTTCAGTCAAGGGGCCCCTCCATAGAGAGATTGCCACCTTCAGTCCAGGGGCCCCTCCATAGAGAGACTGCCACTTTCAGTGCAGGGGCCCCTCCATAGAGAGACTGTCACTTTCAGTCAAGGGCCCCCCCCATAGTGAGAGTGCCACCTTCAGGCCAGGGGCCCCTCCATAGATAGACTGCCACTTTCAGTCCAGGGGCCCCTCCATAGAGAGACTGCCACTTTCAGTCAAGGGGCCCCTCCATAGAGAGACTGCCACTTTCAGTCAAGGGGCCCCTCCATAGATAGACTGCCACCTTCAGTCCAGGGCCCCTTCATAGATAGACTGCCACTTTCAGTCCAGGGCCCCTCCATAGATAGACTGCCACTTTCAGTCCAGGGGCCCCTCCATAGAGAGACTGCCACTTTCAGTCCAGGGGCCCCTCCATAGAGAGACTGCCACTTTCAGTCCAGGGGCCCCTCCATATAGAGACTGCCACTTTCAGTCCAGGGGCCCCTCCATAGAGAGACTGCCACTTTCAGTCCAGGGGCCCCTCCATATAGAGACTGACACTTTCAGTCCAGGGGCCCCTCCATAGAGAGATTGCCACCTCCATCCCTGGGGCTCCTCCATAGAGAGACTGCCTCCTCCGTCCCTGGGGCCCTTCATAGAGAGACTGCCAACTCCAGTCCATGGGCCCCTTCATAGAGAGATTGGCATCTCCATTCCACTCCATAGACAGACTGCCACTTTTAGTCAAGGGGCCCCTCCATAGAGAGACTGCCACTTTCAGTCAAGGGGCCCCTCCATGGAGAGATTGCCACTTTCAGTCAAGGGGCCCCTCTATAGAGAGACTGCCACTTTCAGTCAAGGGGCCCCTCCATAGAGAGATTGCCACCTCCAGTCCAGGGGCCCCTCCATAGAGAGATTGCCACCTCCAGTCCAGGGGCCCCTCCATAGAGAGATTGCCACCTCCAGTCCAGGGGCCCCTCCATAGAGTGACTGCCACATTCAGTCAAAGGGCCCCTCTATAGAGAGATTGCCACTTTCAGTCCAGGGGCCCCTCCATATAGAGACTGACACTTTCAGTCCAGGGGCCCCTCTATAGAGAGATTGCCACTTTCAGTCCAGGGGCCCCTCCATATAGAGACTGACACTTTCAGTTAAGGGGCCCCTCCATAGAGAGATTTCCACCTCCAGTCCAGGGGCCCTCTATGGGAAAGATAATACATCTTCCAGTCCCAGAGTCCTTCACATTACCTAAGCAGATAGAGGTAGGTGGTGAGGGGGCGGGATTCTGTTTAATCGTCTTCTTTTAAGCCACTCCCACTGATAGATGCTATCTGGTCATTGCCCTCTGTGGCATGCCGAGCAGAGGGGGAGGGGAGGGGATCATTTTTCATGCTGTGTTGACTTTTTAAGGTGTAAAGCAGGAAAGTGACTTGTTCTGGGAGTTGTCGTTGTTTCCTTATAGTTTACATATTGATCGTCTTCGCTTGTAACAGGAATTTCTGTCATTCAGATTGTCAGTAAAAAATGTTCTCCGTCACCGTCAGTAAATTTCCCGAGTTATGTCAGTAAAAAAATCAACACCCCCCCCCCCCCCCCTGCTAAAGATCAATGATTCTGGTTGATGAAAATACTCATCTCAGTGCTGCTGATCAATGCAACGCGATCGATCTTTTTCCATCCTGGCCGATCAACTCAGTTTAATCGAATCCGATCTAAATCAATTGGAAACAAATTTAAGGCTGTTTGATTGTTTGCTGATTCATTGATCAAATTCCAAATCAATCAGATAAAACTGAAGTGTGTATGGCCATTATTAAAGAAAACCTGTCACGACTGGGCGGAGCCAGAAATAATAATCCTTAAAGAGACCCTGTCATTACTGGGCGGAGTCAGAAATAATCATTCTTTTAGAGACTCTGTCATTCAAGGGAGGAGTCAGGAATTATCCTCCTTAAAGAGACTCTGTCATTACTGGGAGGAGTCAAGAATTAACCTCCTTAAAGAGATCCTGTCATCACTGGGAGGAGTCAGAAATAATCACCCTTAACCACTTGCCGACCGCCGCACGACTATATACGGCGGCAGTCAGCCCCTCCTGGGCAAAGTGACGTACCGGTACGTCACTCGCCCACGAGCCTCTTGGGGGCGAGCACGTGCCGCCGGAGGCGCGCTCCCACCCCCGTTTGTCTCTTGACATCCCCGCGCGAGTGACCGGTGGCTCCGATGTCCGCCGGTCACTCGCGATCTCCCCGTGGAGAGGGAGAAAGGCAGGCGGCTGATGAAAACAAAGCTGCCTGTCATTCTCCCTGGTGTAACTGCAGAGATCATACCATCCTGCTATGTAGGATCGTATGTCTCTGAGGTCACATCACAAGCCACGCCCCTTGACAGTTAGAATCACGCCCTTAGGGACACATTTAAGCCCTTGATCACTAATAAAGTTAACCCCTTCCCTGCCAGTGTCATTTTTACAGTAACAGTGCATATGTATAGCACTGATTACTGCAGTAATGTCACTGGTACCCCCAAAAGTGTCAAAAATGTCAGTCAAGGGTCCGATCTGTCCGCCGCAATGTCGCAGTCCCGCAAAAAAAATCGCAGATCGCCGCCATATAAAATATTGTTGTTTTGAAATTTTTTTTCAGAATTGTCGCTCTTTTTTTGTTTATAGCGCAAAAAATAAAAATCGCACAGGTGATCAAATACCACCAAAAGAAAGCTCTGTTTGTGGGAAAAAAAGGACGTAAATTTTGTTTGGGTACAGCGTCGCACGACTGCGCAATTGTCCGTTAAAGTCACGCAGTGCCGAATCGCAAAATAGGGCCTGGTCTTTGAGCAGGAAAATCCTTCCGGGGCTTAAGTGCTTAAAGAGACCCTGTCACGACTGGGCGGAGTCAGAAAAAGTCATCCTTAAAGAGACCCTATCAGTACTGGGAGGAGTCAGAAATAATCATCCTTAACCACTTGCCTACAGTGCACTTTCACCCCCTTCCTGCCCAGACCGATTTTCAGCTTTCAGCGCTCTCACACTTTGAATGACAATTACTCAGTCATGCAACACTGTACCCATACAAAAATTGTGTCCTTTTTTTCACACAAATAGAGCTTTCTTTTGATGGTATTTGATCAATACTGGGTTTTTTATTTTTTGTGCTATAAATAAAAAAAGACTGAAAATATCGTGAAAAAACGCATTTTTCTTTGTTTCTGTCATAAAATTTTGCAAATTAGTCATTTTTCTTCACAAATTTTGGCCAAAATTTATACTGCTACTTATCTTTGGTAAAAAAACCCCAAATAAGTGTATATTATTTGGTCTTTGTGAAAGTTATAGAGTCCACAAGCTATGGTGCGAATCATTGAAAATTGATCACACTTGACCACACCTGATGTACTGAAGGCCTATCTCATTTCTTGAGACACTAAAAGGTCAGGAAAGTACAAATACCCCCCAAATGACCCCTTTTTGGAAAGTAGACATTCCAAGGTATTTAATAAGGGGCATGGTGAGTTTTTTGAAGTTGTAATTTTTTCCCACAATGCTTTGCAAAATGAAGATTTTTTTTTTTTACAAATTGCCGTATTAACAGGTTATTTCTCTCACACAGCACATGTATACTTGCAACTACACCCCAAAACACATTCTACTACTCCTCCTGAGTATGGCGATACCACATGTGTGAGACTTTTTCACAGCCTGGCCACATACAGAGGCCTAACATCCAAGTAGCAGCGTCCGGCATTCTAGGAGCACAAATTACACATATAATTTCCTGACAACCTATCGCACTTTTGAAGGCCCTGGAGCACCAGGACAATGGAAACCCCCATAAAATGACCCCATTTTGGAAAGCAAACAGCCCAACGTATAATTTTTGAGGCATAATGAGTCTTTTGAATATGTCATTTTTTTCCACAAGTTTTTGGAAAATGTGGAAAGAAAATGAAAACACATTTTTTTTACACAAAGCTGTCCATTTATGCAATATTTCTAAAACATAGCATGTACATAGCAAAAATTACACCCCAAAATACATTCTGCTATTCCTCCTGAGTATGGCGATACCACATGTGTAACACTTTTTCACAGCCTGGCCACATACATAGGCCTAACATCCAAGTAGCACTTTACACAAAGTTGTCCATTTATCCACTTTAGGACCGGGCCTATTTTTGACACTTGGTGTTTACAAGCTAAAATCATTTTTTTTGCTAGAAAACTACTTGGAACCCCCAAACATTATATATTTTTTTTTTAGCAGAGACCCTAGAGAATAAAATGGAGATCGTTGCAATATTTTTTATCACACCATATTTGCGCAGCAGTCTTCCAAATGCGATTTTTTTGAAAAAAATTCCCTTTTTTGAACTAAAAAAAAAGAAAACAGTAAATTTAGCCCAATTTTTTTCCATAATGTGAAAGATAATGTTACGCCGAGTAATTAGATACCCAACATGTCATGCTTCAAAATTGCGCATGCTCACAGAATGGCGCCAAATATTGGTACTTAAAAATCCCCATAGGCAACATTTTAAAAAATTCTGCAGGTTACTAGCTTAGAGTTACAGAGGAGGTCTAGGGCTCAAATTATTGCTCTCGCTCTAACGATCGCGGCGATACCTCACATGTATGGTTTGAACACCGTTTACATATGTGGGCGGGACTTGCGTATGCGTTTGCTTCTGCGCGCGAGCTAACGGGGACAGGGCGCTTTAATTTTTTTTTTTTTTTCCTATTTATTTTATTTATTATTTTTTTATTTTTACACAGTTTAAAAAAAAAAATGTTTTGATCATTTTTATTCCTATTACAAGGAATGTAAACATCTCATGTAATAGAAATAGGCATGACAGGTCCTCTTTATTGTGAGATCTGGGGTCAAAAAGACCTCACACCTCACAACTACACTAAAAAAGAAAAAAAAAAAAAAAATTGTTGAAAGAGGAAAAAAAAAAAAGAAAAAAAAAGCGGCCCTTTAAACCGGTTGCTAGGCAACGTCTTTTGACGTAGCTCCGGTCCTCCAAGACCATAGAGTTGAATGAGGGCCATCTTGCCCTCACTCGACTTCCTGTCTCTGAGGATCCGGGACCGGATAGTTTACCCCGCTGCCGGCGGGTCCGGTAAGCTGGCAAAACATCTGGGACGCGGCAGGAGGGGGGGGCACCTCTTCCCCTGCACCGTAAGGGTAATTCCGCGGCGAATCCGCCACTGGGACCACCCTTATCTGAAAGCCGACCGCCCGCCGTTTCAAAAAATACCGGAGTTATGGCAGTTATCTGCTGCCATAATCCCAGTATTTAGCTTTCAATGGCCGACGCATATAGTCGTTAGGCGGTCAGTAAGTGATTGCATGTAAATGGCAAACAGGTGACGATGACTGATGGGGTGACAGGTGACGATGACTGATGGGGTGACAGGTGACGATGACTGATGGGGTGACAGGTGACGATGACTGATGGGGTGACAGGTGACGATGATTGATGAGGTGACAGGTGATGATGATTGATGAGGTGACAGGTGACGATGATTGATGAGGTGACAAGTGACGATGATTGATGGGGTGACAGATGACAATCACTGACGGGGTGACATGTGACGATGATTGATGGGGTGACAAGTGACGATCACTGATGGGGTGTCAAGTGACGATGATTGATGGGGGTGACAGATGACGATGACTGATGGGGTGACAGATGACGATGACTGATGGGGTGACAGGTGACGGGCGATGGTCACTGATGGGTGACAGGTGACGGGCGATGGTGCACGGCGGTACTGATGGCAGTCTCTGGTGACCGGTGAACTTTCGGGCTACGTTCACATGTGAGCGTAGCGATCGCGGGCAGAATCACTGCGATTCCGCCCGTGATCCAGAAATCATTGCAAATTGCGGGGCGCCTGTGCATTGCCCGTGATTTGCAATAGCACCCCAAACGCTGTGCGATGTTGCTGCGATTTCCGCCTGCCGAATCGCGGTAACATCGCGCAAACAACGCATGATGCCCCAAAGAAGCTCCTGTACCTTTTTTGGGTGTCATGCATTGTTTGCGCGATGTTACCGCGATTCGGCAGGCGGAAATGGCGGCAACATCGCACAGCGTTTGGGGTGCTATTGCAAATCACAGGCAACGCACAGGCGTCCCGCGATTTGCAATGATTTCCGGATCGCGGGCAGAATCGCTGTGATTCTGCCCGCCATCGCTGTGCTCACATGTGAACGTTATGGGTGTCAATTTCTGGGCACTGATGAGGTGACTGTTGGGTGACAGGTGACATTGGGGGGGGCCAAGGACTGTGTGGGGACCTTTATTTGTGTGCTTTTACTTTGTGACCTGTGTACAGAGCAGTAACTCACTATTTCTGGCTCTGCTCCCCTCATACTGGAAGCTGTATGAGGAGAGAAGAGCTAGTAACAGTCAGTTACTGCTCTGTGTTTACATTTTGTGATCGGCTGTGAATGGATTCACAGCCGATCACATAGTAAACAGTCACTGTCAGTGACTGTTTACTACCGCCGGTGACAGCTGTGTTCCTACGGAACACAGTGCCACCGACATGACCGCGCTGCACGCTCCCGATCGCGCATGCGTGGTCATCTTGTGGGCGCCTTCATTGTGATCGGCTGTGTCATTGGAACACAGCCGATCACGTGGGAAACAGCCACGCCCATTGGCTGTTTCCCCCCTGCCGGTGACGGGGGGTGTCCCGGGGACACCCCGACACCGGCAGTGCAGGGCGGCGCGCACGCGATCGCGCGCCTGCCCTGCTTAAAGTGCCGCCGTCATATGACGGCGGCCCAGGATAATGGTCGCTCCGCTCCGCCGTCATATGCCGGCGGGCGGGCGGCAAGTGGTTAAAGTAACCCTGTCATCATTGGGAGGAGTCGGAAATAGTCATTCTTAAAGAGAATCTGTCATCACTGGAAGGACTCAGGAATAGTCAAACTTAACCACTTGCCTACTGTGCACTTAAACCCCCTTCCCATCCAGGCCAATTTTCAGCTTTCAGCGCTCTCACACTTTGAATGACAATAGCGCGGTCATGCTACACTGTACCCATATGAAATTTTTATCATTTTTTTCACACAAATAGAGCTTTCTTTTGGTGGTATTTACTCATCTCTGGGTTTTTTATTTTTTACAAAAAAAAAGAAAAAAGACAGAAAATTTTGAAAAAAAAAAAAAAAGTTTTTCTTATTTTCTGCGAGTAAATTTTGAAAATAAATAAATGTTTCTCCTTCACTGATGTGCGCTGATGAGGCGGAACTGATGGGCACTGATAGGCTGCACTGATGGGCACTGATGAGGTGGCACTTATGGGCACTGATGAGGAGGTACTAATATGCCGCACTGATGAGCACTGATAGGCGGCACTGATAGGCGGCCCTGATGAGCACTGATAGGCGGCCCTGATGAGCACTGATAGGCGGCACTGCTGGGCACTGAGAGGTGGAACTGAGAGGTGGCACTGCTGGGCACTGAGAGGCGGCACTGACGGGCGGCACTGATGGGCACTGATAGGCAGCACTGATGGGCACTGGCGGATGGCACTGATGGACACTGACGAGTGGCACTGATGAGCACTGATGGGCGGCACTGATGAGCACTGATGGGCAGCACCATCAGTGCCCACACTCAGTGCCCATAGTGCTGCCAGTCAGTGCTCATCAGTGCCTAGATGAGCAGGCACTGATGGGCACTGATTGGCAGCACTATGGGCACTGATTGTGGGCACTGATGGGGGGCAATGATGGCAGGCACTGTGGGCACTGATGGTGGGCACTGTGTATGTTTTTTACCTCTAGTAATCAGGGCACTGGTGATCGGTGCCCTGATTACATTCTTCTGTGTCCCCGGTGTCTGATCGGCTCTCCTCCTTCCTCACACTGCAGTCTCTGTGTGAGGAAGGAGAGCTGGCGATGAGAGATGATCTCATATGTTACATATGAGATCATCTCTCATCGCACGGCCCGATCACGTGGTAAATGGCCGCTGTGATTGGGACACGGCCAACACAGATTTTCCCCGATGCGCGCTCGCGGGAGTGCGCGGGGAGTCTGTCACTGGGAGGCCATATAAAGACGGCCTCCCGGAAATTCGAGTCCGCGCTGTAGCCGTCTTTCGGCTATAGCGCGGACCGGAAGCAGTTAAAGAGGCCCTATCATCACTGGGAGGAGTCAGGAATAGTCAGCCCTAAAGACAATGCCATCTTTACCACTTCAATACTGGGCACTTTCACCCCCTTCCTGCCCAGGCCAATTTTCAGCTGACAATTGCGCAGTCATGCAACACTGTACCTCAACCAAATTGATGTCATTTTTTTCCCTCAAATAGAGATTTCTTTTGGTGGTATTTGATCATCGCAAGGTTTTTTTCTTTTTTGCTACATTCTATGTTATAGAATTTTGTAAATAGATACGTTTTTTTCCTGCACTGATGAGCACTGATGAGCACTGATGAGGCCGCACTGACAGGTACTGATGAGGAGGTACTGATGGGGTGGCACTGATGGGGTGGCACTAATATGCAGCACTGATGGGCACTGATAGGCGGCGCTGATATGCAGTACTGATGGGCACTGATATGTGGCACTGATAGGTAGCAGTGAAATGCAGAATTGGTGGGCGCTGATAGGCGGCACTGATGGGCACTGATAGGCAGAACTGATGGGCACTGATAGGCAGAACTGATGGGCACTGATAGGCGGCACTGATGGGCACTGATAGGCAGAACTGATGGGCACTGATAGGCGGCACTGATGGGCACTGATAGGCACCCCCAGGGGAGCACAGGGTGCGGTCTATCACGGCCAGTTAGGATAGATCAACCACTTCCCCGCCGTCATTTTGCTATATGGTGTGCGGGAAGTGGTTAAGAGCATTACAGAGCCCCGGGCAATGCGGTGCACTGGGGCCCCGCCCACACAATCACCCACGAGAATAAAAATGCAAATTATGGATAAGGCGATATTTATTGGTTCAGCAGTGCCAGGCTAATGACAGCTTTCCAGGTTGGGCGGCTGGGTCCGGTGAACACACATACACACAGACGGGAGTCAGACTTGACTGTCCTGTGTGTGCCTGTTCCCATGGAGGTGGACAGGCATTCCTGCAGTTGTGGGCTCCCCCTCCACGGCCCAAGTGGCCTGACAGCAGCACAGGGCAGACAGGTGATTGCCACCTGCTAAGTTTGGCGGCGGGATGCACACGGGAATCGGGACTAATGCTTGGCTGGGGCTGGGTCGCGGCCAGGTGGGGCCCCCCAGGCAAGTGGAGCCCCCGGGCAACTGCCCAGCATGCCCATTCGGTAAGATGGCCCTGCCTAAAGAGAACCTCTCACCACTGGGCAGAGTCAGGAATAGCCATTCTTCAAGTTATTGTAAAGTCTCGTGTTTTTTTTATAAAATAATAAACATGTTATACTTCCCTCCTCTGTGCAGTTGGTTTTGCACAGAGTGGCCCGGATCCTCCTCTTCTCGGGTCCCTTTTCTGCTCTCCTGGCCCCTCCCTCCTATTGAGTGCCCCCACAGCAAGCAGCTTACTGTGGGGGCACCGGAGCCGAGCTGCAGCTCAGTGTGTCCATTCAGAAACAAAGCTGCATTTCGGCCCCACCCCCTCTCTCTCCTGATTGGCGAACTGACTTTGATTGACAGCAGCAGGAGCCAATGGCACCCTTGCCGTGTCTTAGCCAATCAGGAGAGAGAGATGGCTGGATGGCTGAGGGACTCATGGACATTGCTGGACAGTGAAGGGGCTCAGGTAAGTATTAGGAGGTGCTGGGGAGGCTGCTACACACAGAAAGCTTAATGCATAGAATGCACCTTCTGACTTTTTCAACCCCTTTAAAGAGAAATTATCACCACTGGGCAGAGTCAGGAATAATTATACATAAACAGACTCGGTTACCACAGAAGGAAACTGCAGGAAACATCTATTTGGGTTATTTTAGGTGACTGTCAGGGTCATTTTATAGACTTGGCCTCTTTAAGGCCTCTGTATTTAACCACTTCCCACAAATTGATGTACCTGTCCCTGTACCTGTACCTGTCCCTGTCCCTGTACCAGTCCCTGTTCCTGTCCCTGTACCAGTCCCTGTCCCTGTACCTGTCCCTGTACCTGTCCCTGTCCCTGTACCAGTCCCTGTTCCTGTCCTAGTCCCTGTCCCTGTACCTGTCCCAGTACCTGTCCCTGTACCTGTCCCTGTACCAGTCCCTGTCCCTGTACCTATCCCTGTACCAGTCCTTGTCCCTGTACCAGTCCCTGTCCTTGTACCAGTCCCTGGGTGGATGGCATGCTGGCACCCTGTGGTGGATGGCTGTCTGGCACCCTGTGGTGGGTGGACCGTGGGTGGCTGGCTGGCTGGCACACTGTGGTGGATCACTGGCTGTCTGGCACCCTGTGGCGGTTGGCTGGCTGGCACCGTGTGGTGGGTGGCTGGCTGGCTGGCTGTCACCCTGTGGTGGGTGGGTGGCTGGCTGGCACCCTGTGGTGGGTGGCTGGCTGGCTTTCTGGCACCCTGTGGTGAATAGCTGGCTGGCTGGCATCCTGTGGTGGGTGGTTGGCTGGCATCCAGTGGTGGGTGGGTGGATTGCTGGCTGGCACCCTGTGGTGGATGGCTGGCTGGCTGGCACCCGGTGGTGGATGGCTGGCTGGCTGGCACCCGGTGGTGGATGGCTGGCTGTCTGGCACCCTGTGGCGGGTGGCAGGCTGTCTGGCACCCTGTGGTGGGTGGCTGGCTGTCTGGCACCCTGTGGTTGGTGGCTGGCTGGCACTCTGTGGTTGGTGGCTGGCACCCTGTGGTGGATGGCTGGCTGTCTGGCACCCTGTGGTGGGTGGCTGGCTGGCTGGCTGGCACTCTGTGGTTGGTGGCTGGCACCCTGTGGTGGGTGGCTGGCTGGCTGGCTGGCACTCTGTGGTTGGTGGCTGGCACCCTGTGGTGGATGGCTGGCTGGCACCCTGTGGTGGGTGGGTGGCTGACACAGGGGCTGTGGGTCGCTGGCTGGTACAGGGCCTATGGATGTGGGGGGCTGGCTGGCACCGGGCTGCTGTGGGTGGGTGTATGGCTGTGATACACTCCCATGAGACTAGTCCCGACTCCAGACGAGGCTGTCCAAGGTGAGGGAGACGGCCTAAGAAGGCAGAATGACGTCACAAAAATATTGGCAATATCGGCCAGTTCCGGGGCCGATACCGATATATCAGGGAAAGTGCATATCGGCCTTACCCATAATCAGTCTATCCCTAATTGACACCCCCTGTGATTCGCATATGGCAGTGTGAACTGCCTGCGAGTTGAATGCAATGCGGGAACCAGAAATGGATTTGCAGGGTTCCCGCATCGCACCAGTGTGAACCGGGACATAAAGTCCTCCTCATCCTTCCATTTCTTCTGTGATGTATTTTTTGGATGTGATGCCCCATATCTCTGAGTCACGTCTCAAATCTCTTGCACACTCCTTTGATTGATTGCTTAGCTTGCACATTTTTTCCTCAGATCTGGATGTATCCAGTATGTCTGAACATTGAGGTCTCCTGTACAGCGATGGCCTCCAGCGAGGTGTGACCCATATAATGCCGTGCGCCTGACACCTCTCTACTAAACATTGGAAACATCCAATTCAGCACGGGACTAACCATCTGCCAGGGGGGGGGGGGGGCATGTCTGCTATTTGCAGCTCCAATGAGTCACCGCGAAAACTGCTCTGTGTTTATTCCAACCAGAATGAGCTTCGACTTCTACTATTCAAAGCATGTGTGCTCATAAAGAGGACCTGTCATCACATTCATCTATTCATGCATATAAATCCACATCTGTAATGTGTCAGTATCCCCTCTGACAACGCCTTCAGCTGCTTTCCTCTCCAGAAGGACAGCACCATCTTTGTTCAGGCATCATTGCTGTCACCATCTACTTACTTGAATTAAATGCTGGAGCAGTGCATGGGCACAGACACAGATCAGCCCCGACTGCAGCCTCTCACCTTGTGACTTGTTACAAAGTTACAATGTTGCAGTCTGATCTCTGGCCTCCCCCTACAAGGTTACAATGTATAGTCTGATATCTGGGCAGTGGCGGCCGGTGCGTTGGGGGCGCATGGAGTTCAATGGGCTTTTTTTTAGTCACCTGATTAAAGCCAGAGGCTCTAATAGGCTTCAGCAAAGGGTGGACCCGGAGCGCAGGGCAGTGTGCTCGAGCCCACCCATTGTGTGACAATAGCGAATGAAAATTCGCTATTGTCACATGGATCCTCCTCCTGGCCAATCAGGAAGCGGGTCCGATACGCGCTTCCTGATTGGCCAAAAGGCAAACCCCATGCCATTGGTCGAGGAGGAGGCAGGAGGACTGAGGACTCGAGGAGACACCGGGGGACTGAAGAGAAGCCACCACTACAGGTAAGTGCACTGGTCTCGGGTGGGGGGGGGGGGGCTTGGCACGCTGTTCACTTTGCATTCAAAGGGGGCACGCTGGCATCTCTGCATTGAAAGGAGGCATGCTGGTATCTCTCTGCATTGAAAGGGGGCACGCTGGCATCTCTGCATTGAATAGGGGCACGCTGATATCTCTGCATTGAAAGGGGGCACGCTGGCATCTCTGCATTGAAAGGGGGCACGCTGGCATCTCTGCATTGAAAGGGGGCACGCTGGTCTCTGTGCATTGAAGGGGGCACGCTGGTCTCTGTGCATTGAATGGGGGCACGCTGGCATCTCTGCATTGAATGGGGGCACGCTGGCATCTCTGCATTGAATGGGGGCACGCTGGCATCTCTGTATTGAAAGGGGGCACGCTGGTATCTCTGCATTGAAAGGGGGCACGATGATCTCTGCATTGAAGGGGGCACGCTGGTCTCTGTGCATTGAAAGGGGGCACACTGGTCTCTGTGCATTGAAAGGGGGCACGCTGGCATCTCTGCATTGAAAGGGGGCATGGTGATCTCTGTGCATTGAAAGGGGGCACGCTGGTCACTGCATTGAAAGGGGGCACGCTGATCTCTGTGCATTGAAAGGGGGCACGCTAATCTCTGTGCATTGAAAGGGGGCACGCTGATCTCTGTGCATTGAAAGGGGGCACACTGGTCTCTGTGCATTGAAAGGGGGCACACTGGTCTCTGTGCATTGAAAGGGGGCATGCAGGTCCCTGTGCATTGAAAGGGGGCACACTGGTTTCTGTGCATTGAAAGGGGGCACGCTGGCATCTCTGCATTGAAAGGGGGCATGGTGATCTCTGCATTGAAAGGGGGCACGCTGGTCACTGCATTGAAAGGGGGCATGCAGGTCCCTGTGCATTGAAAGGGGGCACACTGGTCTCTGTGCATTGAAAGGGGGCACGCTGGCATCTCTGCATTGAAAGGGGGCATGGTGATCTCTGTGCATTGAAAGGGGGCACGCTGATCTCTGTGCATTGAAAGGGGGCACACTGGTCTCTGTGCATTGGAAGGGGGCACGCTGATCTCTGTGCATTGAAAGGGGGCACGCTGGTCTCTGTGCATTGAAAGGGGGCACGCTGGTCTCTGTGCATTGAAAGGGGGCACGCTGGCATCTCTGCATTGAAAGGGGGCATGGTGATCTCTGTGCATTGAAAGGGGGCACGCTGATCTCTGTGCATTGAAAGGGGGCACACTGGTCTCTGTGCATTGAAAGGGGGCACGCTGATCTCTGTGCATTGAAAGGGGGCACGCTGGTCTCTGTGCATTGAAAGGGGGCACGCTGGTCTCTGTGCATTGAAAGGGGGCACGCTGGTCTCTGTGCATTGAAAGGGGGCACACTGGTCTCTGTGCATTGAAAGGGGGCACGCTATGCCTTAATTACTGAAGGCCCCTTTCACACTTTTGTGACCTCAAAGTCACGCAATTTTTTACCGTGTTTTTTGCCGCAAAGCAATGCCTATTTCATTTTTCTGTTTGTGCCCCCCCCCCCAAAAAAAATATATTTTTGAGCACCAGCCACCACTGTATCTGGGAGAGGGGAGACTGAGGAAATGCTTCCTCCTGCTTGCAGCAGACTGATGACATTATGTTAGTCTAGGCAAAGCACACCTTTCCGGGCTGTACCTCTGAAATCAGTGATAAGGGACCTCATGTTCCTCATGGACTTCTCACGCCTCCTGTACATGCACTCAGTTTGTGGTGGGGGTGTCTGACCTCCCATAGGCAGTGCAGGTCGGGGAGTGCTGTAGAGTAGAGCTGGTCTACTTATTCGCTATAGTGAGCTTCACCAAAGGGCCACAAATTACATTCAGTGGAAGTAATGCTGTAGAAAACTGTCAGACACTGTGTGCATGATCCATAGAAGAGAGAAGAAGGACCTGGAGAGGAGGAGAGGATGAGGAATAAGTATGAAAGGAGAGTAGACATGGGTGCTAGGAGGATAAGAGAATTATCATAGGGATAGGAGAAAAGTGAGGACCAGGGGAAATGGGAACAGTGGTTTCTGGGGAAGGAATGGAGGGTGCAAAGAGAGAAGGAACTGGAGAATAGGAAAGACTGAGGGCTGAGAAATGGAGGAGAGGAGACATGGGTTCCAGACAGGGGCAGACTGGCAACTTTCGGCCCAGGGGGTAAGTACAAACTAGAGGCGCTTGGTGCAGTGACTCGGCCCCCCTCCCACTCCCCCTCCTCCAAACCCCCATTCCAGGCTGAAGCCCTGCTCCAGGTACTCTCTACCCGCCAGCCGATTCCGGGTTCCTAGCCAGCAGGGGGCGGTTGGGGCGAGCTGGGACAGCTTGGTTGGGGCTGGCTGGGGGAGGAGAGTCTCCAGTGGGGCGTGGAATCGGCCTCTGCTCAGACACAGTTTACACCATCCATGCTTAGGGGGCTGTGCTCTGTCCTTGTCTATATCCCGCACTCAGTAGGTCAGCGGTGGGGACTTTTTACTTCTCTTCACCAGGAATCCTTTAGCCATTTCTGTGGCAGAAGCGGTGAATCCTTTTTTACAGGACATCAGAGTGGCCCAGGGGGGCAATTGCCCCCTGTCCCCTGGCCTAGTCCTCCCCTGGTTCCAGAGGTGGATAAGAGAAGAGAGTTAGCATTAAGGGACCTGAGACATGGGTTCTAAAGAAAGATGGGAGATGAGAACATGTACAGGGGAATAGAAAACATGGATTTCAGAGGAGGATAGAAGCGAGGACCAGGTGGGAGGAAACATGGGTTCCAAAGAAGGATGGGAGAAGGAAATGAGAAGAGACAGAGGAGGGTAGGAGAAGAAAGTTTGGACCAGGGAAGAGGAGACATGGGTTCCAAAGAAGGATGGGTAAAGATCGTGTGGACTGGGGGAGAGGAGACTTAGGTTCCAGAGGATGATAAAAGAAAAAAGTCGGGACCAGGGGAGAGGAAACTTGGGTTCCAAAGAAAGATGAGGGAAGAGAGTCTGAACTGGGGAAGATGAGATATTGGTTCCATAGGAGGATAAAAGAAGGATGGGAGAAGACCATGTGGACCGCGGGAGAGGAGACTGAGGTTCCAGAGGAGGGTAGGAGAAGAGAGTCGGGACCAGGAGAGAGAAGACATGGGTTCTAAAGAAGGATAGGAGAAGAGAGTGTGTACCAGGGAAGAGGAAACATGGGTTCCAGAGGAAGATAGAAGAAAGTCAAGACCGGGGAGAAGAGACATGTGTTCCAAAGAAGGATGGTTGAAGATAGTGTGAATCGGGGAGCAGTGGTGTATTTTGGTTTTGTGCTGCCCTAGGCAAGACTAAAATTGGGTGCACCCCCCCCCCCCCATGTAAATTTCCCCCACTCCTTTTTTAACCGATGTGACTCCATCCAAAACTGAAGGAGTACAAGTCCAAGCATGAACCCTTGAGATCTCATGGGGGGGGGGGGGGTGAGAGGGGGCAAGAGAGAGAGTGGGGTGGGTGAGGGAGGGAGAGAGAGAGGGGGATGAGAAAGAGAGATATAGGGAGTGGGTGGGTGAGGGAGGGAGGGAGGGAGAGAGAGAGGGGGGATGAAAGAGAGAGGGGGGATTAGAAAGAGAGAGGGGGGTTGAGAAAGAGAGAGGGGGGAATCAAAGAGAGAGGGGGGATGAGAGAGAGAGGGGGGTGAGAGAGAGAGGGGGGATGAGAGAGGGGGGATGAGAGAGAGAGAGAGAGGATGAGAGAGAGAGAGAGATAGAGGGAGTGGGAGTGAGAGAGAGAGGGGGAAGAGAGAGTGGGGGGGGATGATAGAGAGGGGGGATGAGAGAGAGGGGGGTGAGAGAGAGAGGGGGAGGAGAGCGAGAGAGAGAGGGGGGATGAGAGAGAGGGAGGAGGATGATAGAGAAAGAGAGAGGGGTGAAAGAGAGGGAGGTGAGAGAGAGAGGGAGGGAGAGAGAGAAGAGGGGTGAGAGAGGGGGGAGAGAGAGGGGGTGAGTGAGAGAGAGAGGGAGAGGTGAGAGAGAGGAGGGTGAGAGAGGCAGTTCTAGCAACCAGTGGCCAATAGAGTCTCAGGTGGAGGGGATTGGCTTTTTTGCTGCCCCCCTGCAAAGTGCTGCCCTAGGCCTGGGCCTTGTTGGCCTAGGCCAAAATACAACACTGCTGGGCAGGAGAGAAGAGAGTTAAGGCCAGGGGGGAGGAGACATGGATTCCAAAGAAAGAGGGGAGAAGAGTGTCTGAATTGGGGGAGAGGGTAAGAAGGGTGGCAGAGGACAGTATGTACCAGGGAAGAGGCAACATTGGTTCTAGAGGAAGATTTAAAAGAGTTAGGACCAGGGGGGGAGAAGACATGGGTTCCAAAGAAGGATAGGAGAAGAGTGTGGCCTGAGGAAGAGGAGACATGGGTTCCAGAGGAGGATAGGAGTAAAGAGTTCGCACCAAGGGAGAGGAGACATGAGTTCCAAAGAAGGATGGGAGAAGACAGCATGGACTGGGGCAGAGGAAGGAGTGAGGACTAAGAACCAGAGAAGAATAGATACGGGTGCCATAGCAGGTCAGGGGGAAGAGAGCTGGGACTAGAGGAGACACAGGTATCAAAGAAGGACAATAAGAGAAGAGAATGAAGACCAGAGGAGAGTAGACATGGGTGCTGTAGAACATGAGGAGAGAATTTGGACTGAGGACTGGAGAAGAGACACAGGTACAAGAGAATAGTGGAAGAGAAGAGAACATGTATGAGACCAAAAGTAGAGGAGAGAAAGGAGAGGAATGAAAAATATCTTCTTAATTTTTGTGCATACATTTCAGCTTGTGCTATTGAGCTTTGTAAAAAACGCGACTTTTACAGCAGCAGGTATTGAAGAATAAGGAAAACATGTAAAAGTCCTCATCCCTACAGTGAGGCATTATAGGGGGGTGGGGCAGCAAGACTATTTGTCCTTGGTGTCACTTTACAGAACCGGGATGGGACCTCAGTTCATGAGTTCATGGTGTGGAAGATCACCACAACCTACCGCGGTCTGGTCTCCACTCAGGGCCAGGACAAGGGGTGGGCATGAGGGACCACTGCCCTGGGATCTTTGGTATTATGTGAGATGGGGGGAACACCATAAGGAGGCTGGGGGAGGGGATACGTGTTAGAAGGGGGAAATTTGGAGGGCAGCAGGAGATATGAATTGTTCTAGGAGATTGGGGGAGATGTGCTAGGAATAGTGATTTAAGGTGATTCGTGTTGGGAGGGGGATGGGGGAAGAAGATGTGTGCTAGGAGGGGGAATTTTGGATTTTGGGGGGTTTGTGCTAGAAAAAGTAATATGGTGGGGGGGGGGGGGGGGGGGGTTATTGGCGAGGATTTGTTCTAGTAAAGTAATTTTTTTTTTGGGGGGGGGGGGGGTATGCTAGCAGGGATGATTGGATCATTTGTGCCAGGAAGGGAAATTTGGGGGGATTTGTGCTAGGATTTGGGACTGGGGAGAATTTGTGCTAGGAGGGGGGATTTGGAGTGAAGGAAAGGATTTGTGCTCAGAGGGGAATTTTGAGTATAGAAGTTTTGTATTGGGGGGGGGGGGGGTTAGATTCGTGCAAGGGGTATATGGGGATATAGAGGATTTGAGCTGGGGGGGGGCAAAGATTTATGCTGGGAAGGGGATTTCAGCCGGAGGCAGATTTGTATGGGGGGGGGGGGGGCAATTTGGCGTGTTCACACTGGGTTCTGGATGACCTTGTCTCAGCACTGTCTCCACTGTTACCCTTTGGATGTGTTTCCTGACCCAGATCAAATGTGGAACTTCCAACTTTGCCGTGGAAGCCTGAGCCCTTCCAGTGTTGGCCGTCCAATGGGAGCTTCACGACAATTCCAACTTTCCTCCGTGGAGTAGCAAAGCATAAACTGAAACTCGCTAGATCTCCCTTTCCACATGCACCTCGGCACCATCCACGCCTCGGGTTTATTTCTATTTTCTCATTTTATGGGCAGTGTGTAAAGATATAAAACGTTCAAATAAATACCAGCGAGGTGATTCAGAACGCCTGAAGCTCAGTAATAGGACAATGGCCCGCGTTCTACGAACACCAAAGGTTACATACTGTTCTATATATCACATTATTTGTCACTGCGCTTCCTAGACAACATGAAACAGCGCCTTGGCTGAGGAGGTCTCCGAAGACCCTCCAGAGGCCCAAAATTACGAGAGGTTGTCTCATTCGAAAACTGGTAAGTATCACAGTGGGGAAAATAATGATTTGATCCCCTGCAGATTTTGAAGGTTTGCCCACCTACAAAGAAATGAAGGGTCTGTATTTTAAATGATAGAGACAGAATATCAACCAAAAATCCAGAAAATAATTCTGGCTCCCACAGACTGGCTCCAGTATGCGCTCATATGGTACAGATTAGGAAAGTGCTCAACGCCAACTTGTTATGTGTATAAAAGACACCCGTCCACATAATCTCTATCTTATATTCAAACCTCCCCATCATGGGCAAGACCAAAGAGCTGTCAAAGGATGTTGTCAGGTCACCTGTGGCCAGGTGACAACTGCACCCTGTTGGAGGCAGGGGTGCAGCGCAAGGTAGTGTACCCGATAGCAGACTGCTGGGGATGGACCGGAACGTGAGCCCAAGATTCCCCAGGGCGCGGAGTCTAAGACCCAGCAGGTATTCACCAGAGCCTCTAGTGGTGAGGATGGACTTGGCTGCAGCTGGGCCCAGGTCGCGGCCCCTGGGGTCCCCCAGGTCACGCTCCGTAGGGAGAGAAGGGAAGCAGCCACTCAGGACACACAGAATGGTGATGGGTAAGCCGAGGTCGGGGTAACAGGCAGACGAGGGTAACCAAGGAACAGGCCAAAGGTCAGGGTAACAGGCAAACAGGAATAGTCAGAGACAAGCCAAAGTCGGTACACAGAGAGGTAGATACAAGCACACGGCAGACAGGAAACAGGAAACAAACACTGTTGAACAGCAAAGCAGACCTGCAGTGCACTGGTTAATATAGACTTCCTGTGATGACCTGGGTGGGGCAGGAACAGGAAGGAGAGGTGATAAAAAGGAACCAGAAGTGAAGTCTGACCTCTAATATAGACATGAAGGAACACGTAAGCTGCCAAACACTATTGCAAATCCATGACAGATGTTAAGGACAAGATTGTAGACCTGCACAAGGCTGAAATGGGCTACAAGACCATCAGCAAGAAGCTTGGTGAGAAGGAGACAACTGTTGGAGCGATTATTCGCAAATGGAAGAAACTCAAAATAACCATCAGTCGCCCTCGATCTGGAGCTCCATGGAAGATTTCACCTCTTGGGGTAAGGATGATCATGAGAAAAGTGAGAGATCCGCCCAGAACTACACGGGACGAGCTTGTGAATGATCTCAAGGCAGTTGGGACCACAGTCACCAAACAAACCATTGGTAACACAATACATTGTCATGGAATTAAATCCTGCAGGGCCGGCAAGGTCCCCCTCCTCAAGAAGGCACATGTACAGTTATGCCAATGAACATCTAATGATTCAAAGAAGGATTGGGAGAAAGTGCTGTGGTCAGATGAGACAAAAAATTGAGCTCTTTGGCATTAACTTGACTCGCTGTGTTTGGAGGAAGAAAAATGCTGACTATGACCCTAAGAACACCATCCCTACAGTCACCGTCCCTACAGTCACCGTCCCTACAGCCACCATCCCTACAGCCACCATCCCTACAGTCACCATCCCTACAGTCACCATCCCTACAGTCACCGTCCCTACAGTCACCATCCCTACAGTCACCGTCCCTAAAGCCACCATCCCTACAGTCACCGTCCCTACAGTCACCGTCCCTACAGTCACCATGCCTACAGTCACTGTCCCTACAGTCACCGTCCCTACAGTCACTATCCCTACAGTCACCACCCCTACAGTCACCATCCCTACAGTCACCATCCCTACAGTCACCACCCCTACAGTCACCGTCCCTACAGTCACCATCCCTACAGTCACCGTTCCTACAGTCACCATCCTTACAGTCACCGTCCCTACAGTCACCGTCCCTACAGTCACCATCCCTACAGTCACCGTCCCTACAGTCACCGTCCCTACAGTCCAGCACGGAGGTTTAAACATAATGCTTTGTAGCCAGTTCTCTGCTAAAGGTACAGGCTGACTTTCCCACACTGAGGGGCCAATGGACGGGGCCATGTATTGTAAAAACTTGGAGGAGAACCTTCTTCCCTCAGCCAGAACACTGAAGATGGGTCATGGATGGGTCTTCCAGCATGACAATAACCCAAATCATACGGCCAAGGCAACAAAGGAGTGGCTCAAGAAGAAGCACATTAAGATCATGGAGTGGTCTAGCCAGTTTCCAGACCTTAATCCTATAGAAAATTAATGGAGGAAGCTGAAACTTCGAGTTGCCAAACGTCAACAAACCTTAAGGCTGGGTTCACACCTAATACGAATGTGACTCGTAGCAAGGGTCCGGTGCACCCTTGTTCTCCATTTCAGGAATGAATGAGGCCCAAATTTTTGCCTGAACTCGGACCTGAAGCTGAGTCAAAGATGCACAGCTCCGCAGCCACCCCGGGGATGTGTGAACTGGCTCCATTGAGAGCCGGTCACAGTCCTCTGTCATGCGAATTGGATGCGGGGAAACCCACACCGAATTCGCACACATGAACATGAACACAGCCTAAGGATTTATAGAAGATCTGTAAAGAGTGGACCAAAATCCCTCCTGAGATGTGTGCAAACCTGGTCATCAACTACAAGAAACGTCTGACCTCTGTGCTTCCCAACAAGGGTTTCTCCACCAACTACTAAGTCATGTTTTGCTTGGGGATCAAATACTTATTTTAATCACTGAACTGCAACTCAATTTATAACATTTGAAAGTGGAAGGAACACATTGGAGGGGGTTCTTTACTGTAACAGGTGTACTAGTCTTCAACGGGAAATGGATCTTTACCAACTCAATAGATTGCTTCAATAATAAAGGCTGGAGGGGTTTCTAAAATCAAACTATTGATATTTATAAGAAGTAAGACAGCGGCGTGTAGATTGGGGGAGTCTTCAATCTTTTGGGGATCAGGAGGGAATTTTTTTTCTTGATGACACTAACTGGGGGTTTTTTTTCTCGTTTCTTCTTTTGGTTGAAGAATCCAGAAGGTGCTTTTTTTTTTTTTTAATTTGATGGACAGGTGCGTTTTTTCTACCTGACTACGTAACTATGTAACCTGTCAGCATTCCATCCCAGGCCGCGGCGCCCCAAGGTGCTGAAAGTCCTGCTGATCGGTGAATGGATGGTGAAAGGGGGAGGAATCTGGGTCAATGCGTGTCGCTGGCTCACTTCTTATTCATTTGTTTCTTTGTGACGCACTTCACAGTTCCTGCCACAGAATGACCTCATTTTGCACAGCGCTACAGATTGTGTTGGCGCCATATAAATGATAATATTATTCATCTCTATTTTATTTGCTTAGGTGTGGAGATTTCTACATCCATATACGCAACATTGAACCCCACCCCAAAATGTCATTTATTTCCCCTTTCCTGCCCTTAGGCGGTTGCATTAGTTTTCTATTTATAGACTTTCTTTATTTTTACCTGGTGATCCTGCCAGTAACGCACTTCCTGTCCTGAGGTGACAACATTCACTCACTCTATCCTAAATCCCTTCCTATTTCAGAATCGGATCTAGGGGGTTCTGGAGTTGCCCCCCCCCCCCCAGATCTCTGAGAGTGCATCCACTAATCCATGAGATGTGATGGGGACAGTTGGTGTAGGGTAGCACTGTGATGGGGACAGTTGGTGTAGGGTAGCACTGTGATGGGGACAGTTGGTGTAGGGTAGCACTGTGAGGGGGACAGTTGATGTAGGGTGGCACTGTGATGGGGACATCTAATGTAAGGGGGGCTCTGATGGGGACAGTTGATGTAGGGTAGCACTGTGATGGGGACAGTTGATGTAAGCCGGGCTCCGATGGGGACAGTTGATGTAGGGTAGCACTGTGAGGGGTACAGTTGATGTAGGGTGGGCTCTGATGGGGACAGTTGATGTAGGGTGGCACTGTGAGGGGGGGCAGTTGATGTAGGGTGGCACTGTGATGGGGACATCTGATGTAAGTGGGGCTCTGATGGGGACAGTTGATGTGGGGTAGCACTGTGATGGGGACAGTTGATGTAGGGTAGCACTGTGATGGGGACAGTTGATGTAAGCCGGGCTCCGATGGGGACAGTTGATGTAGGGTAGCACTGTGAGGGGGACAGTTGATGTAGGGTGGGCTCTGATGGGGACAGTTGATGTAGGGTGGCACTGTGAGGGGGGCAGTTGATGTAGGGTGGCACTGTGATGGGGACATCTGATGTAAGTGGGTCTCTGATGGGGACAGTTGATGTGGGGTAGCACTGTGATGGGGACAGTTGATGTAAGGCGGGCCCTGATGGGGACAGTTGATGTAGGGTGGCACTGTGATGGGGACAGTTGATGTAGGGTGGCACTGTGATGGGGACAGTTGATGTAAGGCGGGCTCTGATGGGGACAGTTGATGTAGGGTGGCACTGTGATGGGGACAGTTGATGTAGGGTAGCACTGTGAGGGGGACACTTGATGTAAGGTGGGCTATGATGGGGACAGTTGATGTAGGGTAGCACTGTGAGGGGGACAGTTGATGTAGGGTGGCACTGTGATGGGGACATCTGATGTAAGTGGGGCTCTTATGGGGACAGTTGATGTGGGGTAGCACTGTGATGGGGGCAGTTGATGTAAGGCGGGCTCTGATGGGGACAGTTGATGTAGGGTGGCACTGTAATGGGGACAGTTGATGTTGGGTGGCACTGTGATGGGGGACATCTGATGTAAAGGGGGCTCTGATGGGGACAGTTGATGTAGGGTAGCACTGTAATGGGGACAGTTGATGTAGGGTAGCACTATGATGGGGACAGTTGATGTAGGGTGGCACTGTGATGGGGACAGTTTATGTAGGGTAGCACTGTGATGGGGACAGTTGATGTAGGGTGGCACTGTGATGGGGACATCTGATGTAAGTGGGGCTCTTATGGGGACAGTTGATGTGGGGTAGCACTGTGATGGGGACAGTTGATGTAAGGCGGGCCCTGATGGGGACAGTTGATGTAAGGCGGGCTCCGACGGGGACAGTTGATGCAGGGTGGGCTCTGATGGGGACAGTTGATGTAGGGTATAACTGTGAGGGGGACAGTTGATTTAGGGCGGGCTCTGATGGGGACAGTTGATGTAGGGTGGCACTGTGATGGGAACAGTTGATGTAAGGCGGGCTCTGATGGGGACAGTTGATGTAGGGTGGCACTGTGATGGGGACAGTTGATGTAAGGCGGGCTCTGATGGGGACAGTTGATGTAGGGTGGCACTGTGATGGGGACAGTTGATGTTGGGTGGCACTGTGATGGGGGACATCTGATGTAAAGGGGGCTCTGATGGGGACAGTTGATGTAGGGTAGCACTGTAATGGGGACAGTTGATGTAGGGTAGCACTATGATGGGGACAGTTGATGTAGGGTGGCACTGTGATGGGGACAGTTTATGTAGGGTAGCACTGTGATGGGGACAGTTGATGTAAGGGGGCACTGTGAGGGGGACAGTTGATCTAAGGGGGCATTGTGAGGGGGACATTTGATATAGGGTAGCACTGTGATGGGGACAGTTGATGTAGGGTAGCACTGTGATGGGGACAGTTGATGTAAGGAGGGCTCTGATGGGGACAGTTGATGTATGGGGGGCTCTGATGGGGACAGTTGAGGTAGAGTAGCACTCTGATGGGGACAGTTCATGTAAGGGGGGACTCTGATGGGGACAGTTGATGTAAGGGGGACTCTGATGGGGACAGTTGATGTAAGGGGGGCTCTGATGGGGGCAGTTGATGTATGGGGGCTCTGATGGGGACAGTTGAGGTAGAGTAGCACTGTGATGGGGACAGTTGATGTAAGGGGGACTCTGATGGGGACAGTTGATGTAAGGAAGAACTCTGATAGGAAATATTGGTTTCCTACATCTTTGTCACACTATTGACAATGTGCCCCTCTGAATTTTTTTACTACATCCCCGGATCAGATAGGCTAGATCCAGCCCTACCCCTCTCATCATTTCCATAACAAAAGGGGGAGTTGTTGTGTAGTACACAGAAGATAGCTGGGAAAGCTGATAACATGGTCTAAAAATTCAAATTTCTGTACTTGTAGAAGATGTTCTTTGCCTGCTAAAAGAAAGCTAATGCAGCCACCACACCTAGAGAAGGGGTTTACCCTATAACTTTTGTGTTCTTGGGTTATGATACATTGTATTTATAATTTTATTATTTATGTATTTTTTTTCTTTCAGGTATTTATATGGCTCCATCTATTTACGCAGCACTTCACATAGATATTGTACATTCACATCAGTCCCCGCCCCCAAGGAGCATTTTAATACATTTAATTTACACATGTGAGGCACTTTAATTACATCTTTTTCCACAAACAATATCTTTATGAATTATAAAAAGCCATAAATTATTTCGGTCGTTATGGTTAGCTTGAGAAAGATGCCGCTCCTGCCGTAATGCATTACATAATGCCATTTGTCATACTTTATCACCCATGGGCGCCCCCAAATGCTCAGGCTAATGTGGACCCCTAAGGCAAAGTTTGTAATCAATCAGCAGTGGATCCCATGTACATAAGTATTCACACCCTTTGCTCAATACTTTGGTGAAGCACCTTTGGCACCAATCACAGCCTCAAGTCTTTCTGAGTATAATGCTACAAGCTTGGCACTCCTATTTTTGGGCAATTTCTCCCATTCTTCTTTGCAGGACCTCCCAAGCTCCATCAGGTTGGATGGGGAGCGTCGGTGCACAGCCATTTTCAGATCTCTCCAGAGATGTTCACTCGGGTTCAAGTCTGGGCTCTGGCTGGGCCACTCAGAGACAATCCCAGAGTTGTCCCATAGCCACTCCTTTGTTATCTTGGCTGTGTTCTTAGGGTCGTTGTCCTGTTGGAAGATGAATCTTCGCCCCAGTCTGAGGTCCAGAGCGCTCTGGAGCAGGTTTTCATCAAGGATGTCTCTGTACATTGCTGCATTCATCTTTCCCTCCATCCTGACTAGTCTCCCAGTTCCTGCCGCTGAAAAACATCCCCACAGCATGATTCTGCCACCACCATGCTTCACTGTAGGGATGGTATTGGCCAGGTGATGAGCGGTGCCTGGTTTCCTCCAGACATGACGCTTGCTATTCAGGCCAAAGAGTTCAGTCGTTGTTTCATCAGAGCAGAGAATTTTGTTTCTCATGGTCTGAGAGTCCTTCAGGTGCCTTTTGGCAAACTCCAGGTGGGCAGTCATGTGACTTTTACTGAGGAGTGGCTTCCGTCTGCCCACTCTACCATACAGGCCTGATTGGTGGAGTGCTGCAGAGATGGTTGTTCTTCTGGAAGGTTCTCCTCTCTTCACAGAGAAACACTGGAGCTTTGTCAGAGTGACCATCGGGTTCTTGGTCACCTCCCTGACTAAGGCCTTCTCCCCGATCGCTCAGTTTGGCCGGGTGGCCCCCTCTAGGAAGAGTCCTGGTGGTTCCAACTTCTTCCATTTACGGATGATGGAGGCCACTGTGCTCATTGGGACCTTCAATGCTGTAGAAATGTTTCTGTACCCTTCCCCCGATCTGTGCCTCCATACAATCCTGTCTCCGAGGTCTACAGACAATTCCTTGGACTTCATGGCTTGGTTTGTGCTCTGACATGCACTGTTACCTGTGGGATCTTATATAGACAGCTGTGTGCCTTTCCAAATCATGTCCAATCAACTGAATTTACCACAGGTGGACTCCAATCAAGTTGTAGAAACATCTCAAGGATGATCAGTGGAAACAGGAGGCACCTGAGCTCTATTTTGAGTGTCATGGCAAAGGGTGTGAATACTTATATACATGGGATTTTTTTCATTTTTGATTTTTGATAAATTTGCAAACATTTCAAACAAACTTCTTTCACGTTGTCATTATGGGGGACGCTTGTAGAATTTTGAGGAAAATAATGAATTTAATCCATTTTGGAATAAGGCTGTAACATAACAAAATGTGGAAAAAGTGAAGCGCTGTGAATACTTTCTGGATGCACTCAGGGCCAGGACAAGGGGTGGGCAGGAGGGACGGTTGCCCTGGGCGCAATCGTTTATTGCAGTGATGGGGGGGGCGCCTTTACCCTAACCCTAAGGAAAGGGGGGGGGGTGCAGTTGGCATCCTTGCCCTGGGCACTGGATGACCTTGTAACAGCACTGGGTGCACTGTATATGTGTGTATATATTTATTTATTTATTTAAAAAAAAATTATTAAAATAATTTTAAAAAATAAATAAAATTAAATAAAAAATAATTAGAAATGTGATTGTTGTAATTATAACATTGCAATTACTGCAATTATGAATACAGACAGTTTATGGGATGTGCTGGGTATTGGAAGTGTTCCTTCACGTGCCGCCGTCCCATAATATATTTACTGACTTTCTGACTTTCTGACACGGGAATTGGCAATGATTCAATTTCTTTAGAAAATTCTAAAGAACAGAATCTTACAATACTTGATCTTCTTATTTACTTAGGGACTTCCTTATGAGATATATATTTTAGCTGTAAGTTTCCATAAGTGAGTCTACATAGATTACTTTGAGATATATTACGGACTCTCTTTTGCCTTTTTTTTTTTACTTGAGCAATAAAGATTGTTGTTACTTGTTTTCCCTGTGATACTTTATTTTATTAATAATTCGTTTAAAAAAAAAATGTATTTATTTTTTAAAAATTAGAAACAAAGGTCGCAAGCATTCGCCCAGCTGTGGCGAATTTTAACAGTATTTAGCGTAATTGATTGATTTTCTATCATGGTCAGCGCCATCTAGTGGTCATAATGCGGTATTTTTTCTAATTGAGGCATTTCAGGAGAAAAACCGCATTGTGGCCACTAGATGGAGCTGGCAGGCATGGGAAATCACTGTAATAAGCAGAACATGGTTGGAATATGTCACGGCTGGGCGAATGCTTGGGACATTTATCCAATGAATACTTTAGAAAAAGACTCCTTAAAGCACAACTAAGGTCCATACATCTGATATATAATTCTTATATGCCACAGCTCAACATTCACCATGAAAAATAAATAGGATGTTGAAAATCTCCCAACCCCCCCCCCCCCCACCCCCAATAATTTTGGAAAAAAATTGGCATCTAATCCTGTGTCCAGTGATGGATCCTGTGTCCTGGCAACCCTGTAAGTCGGGGGTCGGCAACCAGTAGATGGCGGTGAGGTGACTGGTAGATTGCGGTCGGGGTTTGCTGACCCGCCATCCCAGAGAATCAAACAGAATGCAATGCAGAGGGATTACTTGTAAAGTTGGAGCTGGAGTAGAGAGCCACATAAGCCGATGTCTCCTCTGTAGTGCCGGCTCCTGTCCCATGCGATGTACCAACTGCACTCCACCTCGGATCTTGGCTAGCGGTCTCCAGAGTGGTGCCAGCAGCAGGAAAGAAGAGATCTTCAGGTCTGTGTAAAGCAATACACCGGGCATTATAGTATTATAGTATAGGACTCCTTTTACACTGATGTGCTGCGGCTTACCCAAACAGCGGGTGCAGTGTACCTACCTGCAGCTTTGCTGCACTTAGCCATAGACTTCTATTATATCCTGCGGGTTTGCTGCGCCAAGCCATAGACTTCTATTATATCCTGCGGGTTTGCTGCACTTAGCCATAGACTTCTATTATATCCTGCGGGTTTGCTGCGCTTTTTTTTAGCTAACAAAGAAATCTATCATCTGTTGCATCATTTGTTGCTAGGTTTTTCACCTTTTTTAGCTTGTCTATCAGCTTTTATTTCTTTTTTTATTGTTATTTTTATTATTCATTTTTTTTTTTGTTAGCGTGAGGGTTTATAGTTAAGGTCAGGTTAGGGGTTGGGGTTATTATTAATATTTCTATTACTACTACTACTAATAATAATAATAAATTATTAAAACATTTAAAATAAATACACAAATAAATAATAATCATAAATAATAAATGAATACTATGTAATAATAAACAAATAATTAACCCCTAACCCTAACTTCTGGAAAATGTTTGATACCAAAGTATCGACCCCCAGAGGGTTTTTAGGCAGCATTGTGAGTAGTAAGGAAGTAAGAGGGTGTAATAAAAATATATACTTTATTAACAAATAACATATACACTTGATAAAACCCCGAAATAGGGGAAACATGAAGGCTCCAATTACATACATTACCATTAGTCTCAATAAATCTCATGACATATCATAACATCATAGAATGATGGTGAACTGTATTATCCCAAGAATGGGTATTGGGGGAACACACACTCCAACGCGTTTCGACCTACAAAGGGTCTTCCTCAGGGGGACTGTATTATCATGAGAGTGAGGTCCATTGAGAATCAAGAAGCAAATAAAATCGCTGTATCCTCTACATCCAGAAGGGAGCAATGTCTCCCACCCTGAACAGGCGTGAGGGTCTGCAAGGAGTCACCAGACCATACCAGCATACAAGGGAACATGCGACACCTGCCCGGCTGCCACTATCAGAGACCTGTTCTTTACCAGATATCGCACATGCTCTCTGATAGTGGCAGCCGGGCAGGTGTCGCATGTTCCCTTGTATGCTGGTATGGTCTGGTGACTCCTTGCAGACCCTCACGCCTGTTCAGGGTGGGAGACATTGCTCCCTTCTGGATGTAGAGGATACAGCGATTTTATTTTCTCCTTGTTCCCCAGCACATCTCTGTCACACTGGGCTTTCTAGCACACTGCATCTCTGTCACACTGGGCTTTCTAGCACACTGCATCTCTGTCACACTGGGTTTCCAGCGCACTGCATCCCCTTTCACAGCCCCCCAATCAATTCCTTGATGCACTCCCCTTCTTGCGAGGGTATGTCTCCTCTCACGCTTGGATCAAGTGTCACCTATTATTATGCTAATCAGCAGCCCACGTTTCACTGTGGATTTTCTTTTGTATACTTTCACTCACTTTTCCTCACAGGTACCCTCCCTCTGCATGAGAGGTGTCTCCCCCCCCCCCCCCCTCTTGGTCTTCTTTCTCCCTCATCTCTCCTTCCCTTACAACTGGGTTTAGTTATGGGCTTCTTTAGTAAGCCCTAATCATTTCTATCAATTTGTATCTCCTTGGTGGTTTCTCTACTGGCTTCTCCACTGGCACTAATTTGTTATGGGCTTCTCCAGCAAGCCCTGGCTTTTTCTATTTATTCATATCTCCGTGGTGGCTTCTCTAGTGGCTTTTTTACTGGCACTATCTTGTTTTGGGTCTATTCATTTGAGTACACGTATTCAATATTGTTGACAAATTTGCTTCTGAGATAGCTTTCTCAGTATATATTATTTTTCGAGTACAGTTATTGAATGTTTTCTATACATACTTACAGACCCCGCCTTTTGGCTTACAACGTGCCTTCACCAACATAATTCCAAGCAAACAAACCAGGAGTCCTCTGAGTCGTTGTGGTGATGGTCCTCTCCTCTCCCCCCCCCCCCCCCCGTTGTCCATTTGCTGGACAGATTCCGCACCTCAGCCCCGGATCAGGCTTTCTCCGGGTCCCCTGTGGTCCCTCATTCCCAGACTGGACAGTTCATGAATTCTGACACTGCACAAGGTAGTGTCTTCTTTTATATACCTTCCAAATTAGTTCATCACGCAAGTAACATATTAATTTAATCCATATTCTCACTTTATAGACATATATCAAAGCTCCTGATGAATGGACGGAGGTCCATGAAACGCGTCGAGCCTACGATTACTCAGATATTTTAATGTATTATGACATATTTAGATTGTGAGCACACAGAGATCATGAGGCTTTATTGTACCTATTTACTTCAGAGAGATCCGCATATGATCCGAGGAATATTGTATTATATAATATTTTATTTGTATTTATTTGTACCAATGTTGTACCATGACTGGTTGTTATATCTCTGTGTATGTCTCTGTAACCATATCCTCATATGTTTCTGTATTTTTGTAATAAATTTCCTGGTCTAGTCAACCTCATTTAAAGTCCCATGCTTTTGCTTTTATTTCTTATTTATTTTCTCCTTGATTCTCAATGGACCTCACTCTCATGACAATACAGTCCCCCTGAGGAAGACCCTTTGTAGGTCGAAACGCGTTGGGGTGTGTGTTCCCCCAGTACCCATTCTGGGGATAATACAGTTCACCATCATTCTATGATGTTATCATATGTAATGAGATTTATTGAGACTAATGGTAATGTATGTAATTGGAGCCTTCATGTTTCCCCTATTTCGGGGTTTTATCAAGTGTATATGTTATTTGTTAATAAAGTATATATTTTTATTACACCCTCTTACTTCCTTACTACTCACAACGCTGCCTAAAAACCCACTGGGGGTCGATACTTTGGTATCAAACATTTTCCAGTAATCATATTGGGTGAGCAGCCACTCCATTTTTTCAGTGTTGTATTTCTACAACTTCTGACCTTTAAAAAAAAAAAAATAATAATAATAATGATAATTAAATAATAAATCACTAAACACCCCAACACAAAATAAATAAATTATTATTATTAACATTATTAGTAATGATAATATTAAGTTATTATTAGTATTTTTATTATTTTTTGTTTGTGTTTACATTTTTTGTTTGTTTGTTTATTTAATTATGTTAATGTATCATTATTATAAATAATAATGCTAATAATAATAATAGCTCACTAGATTGCTTTTAAAAAAAGAATGGATTCTTTCCTAGGTGTAAATAATATAAGTGGGTACTAATATTTATAAGTAAAGTTGATCCAGGGAATATTCGATTGCCTCTCAGCGGATCAGGAAGGAATTTGTTTCCCTGCTGGAGCAAATTGGATCATGCTTTGCTGGGGTTTTATATGGGATTGTATGGTTGGGTTTTCTCACTTTATTGGTTGAGCCAGATGGACTTGTGTCTTTTTTCAATCTAACTAACTATGTAACTATGTAATAATAATAATAATAATAATAATAATAATAATAATGTATTTATTATATTTTTAGAGGTTAGGGGTTAATTACTATGTATGTATGTATTATTACATAAAAATAATTTCTTTTATTTATTATTTATTTATGATAATTTTTAGTTATTTGTATAGTTATTTTACATTTCTTATTCATATATTATTATTTTAGTTATTTTTTTAAATTTTTTTTTCATTTGATCAAAAAAATCGCACAGAACCGCGTGGCAAAGCACGCAACTGCGCGCAAAAATGCACAAATGGTTTCCTTTCATTTCTATGTGGATATGGGTATAAAAAGCTCCGGAACTTTTTTGAACTTTGAGCTTTGGGTTCAGGTGACTTCTAGTGGAGATGTGACCCGTCTCCATAGAGAATCATTGATTTTTTTTTCTCCTCCAGCGTTTTGGTGCTTCCAGCTACACACTTCAATACGCTGAGGCGTAAATGGGGCGAGGACGCTGCCGGGGACCCTGCCGGACCCCGGTGTAAGGAAGATATTACGCGTGTATGTTGGGTGGGTTAGCTTCATCAATCAATAAAAACCTGCCAGGGGTCCTAATACTTCTACACCACATCCGAAGCTAAAAAAAAAATAAAGGTTTGACTTTAGATACACTTTAACATCATGAGAGTCTCAGAGAAACTAGTGAGGATGATTTAGGGACGCCCCCCCCCCCCCCCATGACATAATAACTGCCCTAACTGACAAGTCCCTTATCTGGTCCCCTGTAGGCCCTTGTGTCATCGTCCCCCTGCTTGTGCAATTTATTGAATGGCTCCCCCACCCTCGCACTGCATGCGGCTCTTCCTTCGGTCTTTCCTCACATTCGTCAGCGAAGATGATATTTGAACCTGCTGAGCAGAAGATGATATCAGGAGGAAGCGACTGTTAAAGATTTGTATCAGATGTTTCCTCCAACGAGAACTTTCAATTATTATAAGAAAAGCCAGAGAAAGTCTGACACCGAAAACACAAAGTGTATACAGGGGCTACGGGGGGGGGGGGGGGGGGGGGCCTCTGACAATGTACTGTAAAGATTCTTGGCTGCACAGGACTGGTAGAAATGTACTTTTATGCATAAAAAGTAACAACTAATTGTAACAGTGATGTAGACTCCTTGTGTAGAACATGTGGCCTTCAATGCCCCTTAAGTCTTGGGGTAGAGGAAGAGGCCCATTAACCCTCTGGTCATCCCTGGCCCAGTCCTCTTCTCTTCGAAGCTCTGGTCTGTTAGTGGTCCCTCAGCATCACCATGTACAATGCAGGACTATTAACCCTTTATTGTACATGGTGGGGGCAACCATGCAAACGCAGACTGGAGCTCCTTAGAGAGGAGGCTGAGGAGGACCAGTGGCAGAAGAAGTAAAAAGGCACCGAATACCAGCATCTTCTGCAACCCCCCCGGACCTAATGGGCATTTATCCCTTGCAGTGTGGAGGGAGGAGGCAGGTGGGGCATAAATGGTTCTATATTTAGGATGTATCTGGTCTATAAACCAGAGGCTCTGGATAGACAGTTGGATACAAGGCTCTATATTTAGGATGTATCCGGTCTATAAACCAGAGGCTTAGGATGGACAGTTGGATAAATTACTCTATATTTAGGAAATATCTGGTCTATAAAACAGAGGCTCTGGATGGACAGTTGGATAAATGGTTCTATATGTAGGATGTATCGGGTCTATAAATCAGAGGCTGTGGATGGACGTTGGTTGTGTGTTTGTCCTCCTCCTTTCTTTGCATTAGTGAAATGTCGATAAGCAGATACAGAATCTCTCATTGAAGAATGTTGTGCACATATTGTAGTTCACATATTTATAGTGGAGTTATTTTGCTCTTTGGTTGAACCTGATGAACCCAGGTCTAGGCTCCTCGCTGTCTATCGGATGTTGCTAGGAGCTGTGCCTGTGGGTTTCTGGGGGATGTGCAAGCCGGTAAGCCGCAGTGACGTAAATACCCACTCTCTCCACCAGGTTGTGTCACTGGGGGGCCGCTGTGCCCCGAGAGCCCTTCCTGTTTATGGTGTGTAGCCCGTCTACCCGTTATTGCGTGGGAATGCTTCTTGCCTCACCTGCACATGTGCTATGTACATTCGGGCATGCACACTGTTACGGCCAGGGCGGGTGACGTCACCGCCCTTCGGCGATGACGCCCTACCTGGGACATTCATATATTGGGCACCATTTTGGACTCCGTGTTAGTGGTTGTCCTACTAGGTCTTGGAATGTCCCATCTCACAACCGCTGCCACTCATCCCATCACTGCTGCCACTCATCCCATCCCACCACCGCTGACACTCATCCCATCCCACCACCGCTGACACTCATCCCATCCCACCACCGCTGACACACTTCTTACCCCACCACCGCTGACACTCATCCCATCACTGCTGCCACTCATCCCATTCCACCACCGCTGACACTCATCCCATCACTGCTGCCACTCATCCCATTCCACCACCGCTGACACTCATCCCACCACTGCTGCCACTCATCCCATCCCACCACTGCTGACACCCTTCTTACCCCATCACTGCTGCCACTCATCCCATCCCTGCTGCCACTCATCCCATCCCACCACCGCTGACACCCTTCTTACCCCATCACTGCTGCCACTCATCCCATCCCATCACTGCTGCCACTCATCCCATCCCACCACCGCTGACACTCATCCCATCCCATCACTGCTGCCACTCATCCCATCCCACCACCGCTGACACTCATCCCATCCCATCACTGCTGCCACTCATCCCATCCCATCACTGCTGCCACTCATCCCATCCCATGACTGCTGCCACCCTTCTTACCCCATCACTGCTGCCACTCATCCCATCCCATCACTGCTGCCACTCATCCCATCACCGCTGCCACTCATCCCATCCCATCACTGTTGCCACTCATCCCATCCCATCACTGCTGACACTCATCCCATCCCACCACCGCTGACACTCATCCCATCACCGCTGCCACTCATCCCATCCCACCACCGCTGCCACTCATCCCATCCCACCACCGCTGCCACTCATCCCATCCCATCACTGCTGCCACTCATCCCGTACCATCACTGCTGCCACTCATCCCATCCCACCACTGCTGCCATTCATCCCATCCCATCACTGCTGCCACTCATCCCATCCCACCACCGCTGACACTCATCCCATCACTGTTGCCACTCATCCCATCCCATCACTGCTGACACTCATCCCATCCCATCACTGCTGCCACTTATCCCATCCCACCACCACTGACCCTCATCTCATCCCATCCCACCACCGCTGACACTCATCCCATCCCACCACCGCTGCCACTCATCCCATACCATCACTGCTGCCACTCATCCCATCCCACCACTGCTGCCACTCATCCCATCACTGCTGCCACTCATCCCATCCCACCACCGCTGACACTCATCCCATCACCGCTGCCACTCATCCCATCCCATCACTGCTGCCACTCATCCCATCCCACCACTGCTGCCACTCATCCCATCACTGCTGCCACTCATCCCATCCCATCACTGCTGCCACTCATCCCATACCATCACTGCTGCCACTCATCCCATCCCACCACTGCTGCCACTCATCCCATCACTGCTGCCACTCATCCCATCCCATCACTGCTGCCACTCATCCCATCCCACCACTGCTGCCACTCATCCCATCACTGCTGCCACTCATCCCATCCCACCACCGCTGACACTCATCCCATCACCGCTGCCACTCATCCCATCCCATCACTGTTGCCACTCATCCCATCCCATCACTGCTGACACTCATCCCATCCCATCACTGCTGCCACTCATCCCATCCCATCACTGCTGCCACTCATCCCATCCCACCACCGCTGACCCTCATCCCATCCCATCACTGCTGCCACTCATCCCATCCCATCACTGCTGCCACTCATCCCATCCCACCACCGCTGACCCTCATCCCATCCCATCACTGCTGCTACTCATCCCATCCCATCACTGCTGCCACTCATCCCATCCCACCACCGCTGACACTCATCCCATCAACGCTGCCACTCATCCCATCCCACCACCGCTGACACTCATCCCATCCCATCACTGCTGCCACTCATCCCATCACCGCTGCCACTCATCCCATCCCACCACCGCTAAAACTTGAGCAAACTAAATTTCATCCTACCTTGCTGGAATTCTAATCCAATTCCCTGGGCTGCACTTTGCATTAAGGATGTAGCTTGCTTGATATACAAAGCTCCCCAGACCCCGCACCCCTGTGCCATGCAAGATAGAATGGCACAGTGTTACTTTGAGTCTTAAATCTCTTCTAAACATCCTCTAAACCCAGAATTTCTCACCAGGATCTATAATTCTTGAGGCAGGATTGGGCTGGGGGTAGGTAGTAAGGTAGCTTTCTGTACATTTACACATACGGCACTGGATATGCCCCTCTTCGCAGTCATATCTATCAGCACGCAGTGCTTTTCCAGAATGATAACTGTTTATATGACCACTATTGTATCCTGTTTACCTCCACAGATAGTTATCTTAAAGGACTAACTGGCCTTTTGTATTGTAGCACCTGTACCATCTCACAGGCCTTTGTGCTATTATTACTTCATCACTGCCACTAAACCTTTACGGGGGGATTCTCATCAGATTCCTATATCAGTCACCCTCTTCTTAGTGTGACAGACTGTTTTCAATTATCCATCCTACCTTGGAACTCCCCTAGGTCTAGGCATCTGCCATGGTGAGCCTTACTGTCCCTTTAACATGTATGTGTGGTGGAGGAGCCACTGATATCTGTGTTAACCATGGGGGCTACCTGGCTGGAATGAGTTAGTTGCTGCTCCCCTATGCTCCATATGTGGGTAACCTTTAAATTACATTGTTTTGTATACCTACATATATAGGTATAGGTGTATATATATATATATATATATATATATATATATGTATTTATATATACAGTATCTCACAAAAGTGAGTACACCCCCCACATTTTTGTAAATATTTTATTCTATCTTTTCATGTGACAACACTGAGGAAATGACACTTTGCTACAATGTAAAGTAGTGAGTGTACAGCTTGTATAACAGTGTAAATTTACTGTCCCCTCAAAATTACTCAACACACAGCCATTAATGTCTAAACCGCTGGCAACAAAAGTGAGTACACCCCTAAGTGACAATGTCCAAATTGGGCCCAAAGTGTCAACATTTTGTGTGGCCACCATTATTTTCCAGCACTGCCCTAACCCTCTTGGGCATGGAGTTCACCAGAGCTTCACAGTTTGCCACTGGAGTCCTCTTCCCCTCCTCCATGATGACATCACAGAGCTGGTGGATGTTAGAGACCTTGCGTTCCTCCACCTTCTGTTTGAGGATGCCCCACAGATGCCCAATAGGGTTTAGGTCTGGAGACATGCTTGGCCACTCCATCACCTTTACCCTCAGCTTCTTTAGCAAGGCAGTGGTCATCTTGGAGGTGTTTGGGGTCGTTATCCTGTTGAAATACTGCCCTGTGGCCCAGTCTCTGAAGGGAGGGGATCATGCTCTGCTTCAGTATGTCACAGTACATGTTGGCATTCATGGTTCCCTCAATGAACTGTACCTCCCCAGTGCCGGCAGCACTCATGCAGCCCCAGACCATGACACTCCCACCACCATGCTTGACTGTTGGCAAGACACACTTGTCTTTGTACTCCTCACCTGGTTGCCGCCACACACGCTTGACACCACCTGAACCAAATAAGTTTATCTTGGTCTCATCAGACCACAGGACATGGTTCCAGTAATCCATGTCCTTAGTCTGCTTGTCTTCAGCAAACTGTTTGTGGGCTTTCTTGTGCATCATCTTTAGAAGAGGCTTCCTTCTGGGATGACAGCCATGCAGACCAATTTGATGCACTGAGCACTGACAGGCTTCTGTATATTGATTCTCTATCCATCCTCTATATAAGGACAGTTTTGCACATTCTGTGTTATTTTTCATCAACACCATGTGTGTCTCCACATCCATCCTACACCCTATTGCATGCCAGCTTTTATCATGGTCCATGACAAAGCGAGTTTTACTGTATGGGATAGCCACTTAACCACTTGCCGACCGCCGCACGCCGATCTACGTCGGCGGTCAGCCCCTCACAGGCAAAGTGACCTAGGGCTACGTCACTAGCTTGTGAGGGTCTAGGGAGCGAGCGCGCGCCGCCGGAGGCGCGCTCCCGCTCCCGCGTGGTCACGGACCCCCCCGCGCGTGTGACCGGCGGACCCGATGTCCGCCGGCCACTCTGCGATCGGCGGGGGAGAGGGAGAAAGTCAGGCAGCTTGTGTAAACAAGCTGCCTGTCATTCTCCCCTCTGTATGAGAGCTGATCATATGGATCTACTATGTAGATCCGTTGATCACTCTGCATACAGCTGAAGCCACAGCCAATCACAGTAAGAATCACGCCCCTAGGGACACACACAGCCCCTCCCTCTCAAATAAAGTTAACCCCTTCACTACCAGTGTATTTTTACAGTAACAGTGCATATATATAGCACTGATTACTGTAGAAATGTCACTGGTAACCCCAAAAGTGTCAAAAATGTCAGTCAAGGGTCCGATCTGTCCGCCCCAATGTCGCAGTACCGCAAAAAAAATCGCAGATCGCCGCCATTACGCGTTAAAAAAAAAAAAAAAAATGACAAAAATCTTTCCCTTAGTCAGTAAACGCAATAACTTTTGCGCAAACCAATCAAAATACGCTTTTTGCGTTTTTTTTTACCAAACATAGGTAGCATAAAACAAATTGGCCGAAAATGTTAAAAAATCTTGATTTTTACATTTTTTTTTGGGGGAATTTCATATAAAAAAAAGGGAAAAATATTGCTATTTTTGCAAAATTGACGCTCTTTTTTTGTTTATAGCGCGTGATCAAAAAATCGCACAGGTAATCAAATACCGCCAAAAGAAAGCTCTGTTTGTGGGAAAAAAAGGACGCCAAATTCGTTTAGGTACAGCGTCGCACGACCGCGCAATTGTCCGTTAAAGTCACGCAGTGCCGAATCGCGAAATACCCCCTGGTCGTTTAGCAGCCAAATCCTCTGGGGCTTAAGTGGTTAATGAACTGATGATGTGTACTATGTATTGTACTTACCATTTGTGTTTATTTTATGTAGAACTCTATGATGAGCTCCCAAGGAAGCGCCATGTTGCGAAACATGTTGAGCTCAAACTCAGTTCCAACATCCTGCTAAACATACCCGCGAGTCATTGGGGGGGCCTTTTTTTTCCTTAGGTCCTCCGGGGATAGACACATGCGGACTGCGGTTGAGTTGAGGGCTTTTTTTTCTATTAATATGCTTTTATAATTGTGATGTGTTCTTTTTATTAGTTTTCTGTACGATGAAGGATGTATCTGGTCTATAAATCAGAGGCTCTGGATGGACAGTTGGATAAATGGTTCTATATTTAGGATGTATCCGGTCTATAAACCAGAGGCTGTGGATGGACAGTTGGTTGTGTGTTTGTCCTCCTCTTTTCTTTGCATTAGTGAAATGTCGATAGGCAGATACAGAATCTCTCATTGAAGAATGTTGTGCACATATTGTAGTTCACATATTTACAGTGGAGTTATTTGGCTCTTTGGTTGAACCTGATGAACCCAGGTCTAGGCTCCTCGCTGTCTATCAGATGTTGCTAGGAGCTGTGCCTGTGGGTTTCTGGGGGATGTGCAGCCGGTTAGCCGCAGTGACGTAAATACCCACTCTCTCCATCAGTGGTTCCCTGTTCACTGTGGTTCCAGGTTGTGTCACTGGGGGGCCGCTGTGCCCCGAGAGCCCTTCCTGTTTAAGGTGTGTAGCTCGTTATTGCACGGGGAAGCTTCCTGCCTCACCCGCGCATGCGCTATGTACATTCGAGCATGCGCACTGTTGCAGCTGGGGCAGGTGACATCACTGCTCTTCGGCGATGACGCCCTACCTGGGACATACATATATATAGGGCGCCATTTTGGGCCCTATGTTAGCGGTTGTCCTACTAGGTCTTGGAATGTCCCATCCCACAACCACTGACACTCATCCCATCCCATCACCGCTGCCACACTTCTCTTCCCAGCACTGCTGCCACTCATCCCATCCCACCACCGGTGCCACACTTCCCATCCCATCGCTGCTGCCACTCATCCCATCCCATCACTGCTGCCACTTATCCAATCACTGTACCACTCATCCCATCCCACCACCGCTGCCACTCATCCCATCCCACCACCGCTGCCACTCATTCCATCACTGCTGCCACTCATCCCATCCCACCACCACCGCTGCCACTCATCTCATCCCACGACCTCTAAAATTGAGCAAACTAAATGTCATCCACCTCCTTTCTTTGCATTAGTGAAATGTCGATAAGCAAATACAGTATCTCTCATTAAAGAATGTTGTGCACATATTGTAGTTCACATATTTACAGTGGAGTTATTTGGTTCTTCAGTTGAACCTGATGAACCCAGGTCTAGGCTTTGAGATTGGACATTGCTGCCCTCTGCTGTTCCCAGAACAGAATGCACCACATCCCTCTTAATGGCCTTTTCATGGTTGTTCTGCAGACAATGAGGAAGAGAAGAGAAAAGTGTATTTTTTTGTCATAATCACACTTTTATTTGAAGCTTTAATCCGAACGTATAACACTCATAGATCTGCGGAGGTGGCAAGTCAGATATTTAGACAATTGAATTGGTGACAGGATGCTTGATCTCAAGGAGGAGGGGGAGAACAATGATGGGAGAAATGAGTTCAGTGCTGAATAAAGTATAAGAAGTCATAACTGACACTGAGGGAGTTCCACCATCACTTCAGAGAATTCTCCACTTACATAAATTCATTCATATAGAAAATCTCACAATATAAAATACTCGTTTTATTGGTTGCCGTCCAAAGGTATCCCACCCAGGTGTAGGGGAGTCCTTTATAATGAATCTTATAGGGAGAAGATGAAGGTGAATCCTATAGAATGAACCTTATAAGGAGAAGATGAAGGTGAATCCTATAGAATGAACCTTATAGGGAGAAGATGAATCCTATAGAATGAACCTTATAGGGAGAAGATGAATCCTATAGAATGAATCTTATAGGGAGGAGATGAAGGTGAATCCTATAGAATGAATCTGATAGGGAGAAGATGACGGTGAATCCTATAGGGAGGAGATGAAAGTGAATCCCATTAAACAAATCTTATAGAGAGGATAATAAATCTTATAAGGAGGATCTAAAGTTGAATCTTATAATGAATCTTATATGGAGGATATGAAGGTGCATATTATTTAATGAATCTTAAAGAGAGGAGATTAGGGTGAATGCTGTACAATGAATCTTGGTCTATAAACCAGAGACTCAGGATGGACAGTTGGATAAATGGTTCTATATTTAGGATGGATCTGGTCTATAAACCAGAGGCTCTGCATGGACAGTTGGATAAAGGGTTCTATATTTAGGATATATCCGGTCTATAAACCAGAGGCTCTGCATGGACAGTTGGTTGTGTGTTTGTCCTCCTCCTTTCTTTGCATTAGTGAAATGTCGATAAGCAGATACAGAATCTCTTATTGAAGAATGTTGTGCACATATTGTAGTTCACATATTTACAGTGGAGTTATTTGGCTCTTTGGTTGAACCTGATGAACCCAGGTCTAGGCTCTGATTTTGCACATTGCTGCCCTCTGCTGTTCCCAGAACAGAATGCAACACATCTCTCAGTCCATAGGTTAAATGCAACACATCTCTCTATAGGCAATGAATTGCCTTTTCATGCTTGTTCTGCACAGTGAGGAAGAGAAGGAAGATTTGCGGAGGTGGCAAATCAGATATTTAGAAAATTGAACTGGTGACAGGATGATATCAAGGAGGAGGAGGGGAGGAGGATAACAATGATGGGAGAAATGAGTTCAGTGCTGAATAAAGTATAAGAAGTCATAACTGACACTGAGGGAGTTCCACCATCACTTCAGAGAATTCTCCACTTACATAAATTCATTCATATAGAAAATCTCACAATATAAATTACTCGTTTTATTGGTTGTGGTCCAGATGTATCCCACCCAGGTGTAGGGGAGTCCTTTATAATGAATCTTATAGGGAGAAGATGCAGGTGAATCCTATACAATGAATCTTATATTGAGGAGATGAAGGTGAATCCTATACAATGAATCCTATAGGGAGCAGATGAAGGTGAATCCTATAGAATGAATCTTATAGGGAGGAGATGAAGGTGAATCCTATACAATGAATCCTATAGGGAGGAGATGAAGGTGAATTCTATATAATAAATCTTATAGGAAGGAGATGAAGGTGAATTCTATATAATAAATCTTATAGGGAGGAGATGAAGGTGAATTCTATATAATGAATCTTATAGGAAGGAGATGAGGGCGAATCCTATAGGGAGGAGGTAAAGGAGAATCCTATATAGTAAATTCTTTAGGGATCTTCAAGAAGAATTCATAGGGAATGCGGTGCACCCCAAATTTGAAAAGAATATAATATAATAAAAAAGGGCGTAAAATAAAAGAATAGAATAGAACGGAATAGAAAAAATATAACCATCTTCCAATATTGTAATTTTGAACAGAATAAGTTTGATTTCAGATGGAATTCGATTCAAATTTGAATGCAATTTCAACTTGCTACAGTCTGCCTGCATGCAGCTCCACATTTTATAATTTGTATAATACAATGTTGTTGCTCAGCCTTTGGTGCTAAATATTAAAATTCTGGCACTACGTGTGTCATATGGGGTATCGGATCTACTGGGGGGTGGGGGTGGGGGGTGCTTATTTGTAATATTTGCTTCCTTTTGGGTCCTCTAGAATCTGGGCACACATCTACAAGATCTTTTTAGTATTGTTTTATGTGAATTTATGGGCCATTGGATCCTTTCAAATGTAGGAGATCCATATCAATCTTTTTATGAATTTAAATAACTCAATAAATGTCTTTTTATATTCAGACTACCTCTTCCTTCTTCAATTCTCACGTAATCCCTTTGCTTCAGTATTTCACAAGAAACGGGGAGCGGTTGCCTACTAAGTATACGGTACTTGCATGTCTACATTTATGTTTGGCAACCAAGGAGCCGTTTATTGTTCTAGTGAACGCTATTACTACCATACAATGAAATATACTCCTGGACAACTTATGGGTAGGCCAAACCTTCTGCACCCAAGAAGCACAAATTGAAAGTAGATAGAATTTTGGAGTGTTGGAGCCATCACTGGCATCTTCCCATGTACACAGCTACCTGAAAGCCTCCTGGTGTTTTTCTAACCTTTCCATTAATCCCTGCCATCCGGCTCTGGCACCCGGCCCAGCAGACGATGTGCTAACAACCCTCTGGTCTCCGCTTCGAGGATGAAGATCCAGAATACATGGCGCTTCATTAACTGTTCAGTCTAATCTCTGTGCATCTGGTTCTGTTCCTTGATAGAGAACTGAGTATCCTTCACCGCTTCCAGGAAAAAGTCTGATCATTTTACTGTGAAGGTGTATTGTTACAATGTAATCACTTTAGAGTATACTTTGTTACACCTTTAACAATCACTACAGAACAATATGCATTCAGACAAAACAATGATTACATGAAGTGCTGGGTCAAGGTAATCCAGTGCCCATGGAGATATTGCTAAACCACAACCCCCCCCCCCCCCCCCCAGTTCCCAGTTTATTACACTTCAGTCAGTGTCTTTTCAAGGCAAGAAAATATTTAAAAAATTGTAAATTAAAAAAAGGTTTACTGAAATCGAAACAGAACTCACTTGCGGATACCCAGCCCCCTTGCCTGGTAGGAAATTGGAGGAAGAAATCTCTGGCATTAGTGGTCAGTGGAAGGAAAAGGAGCCCTAATGGTGTCAGTGGAAGGAAAAATATGAATTGGCTGAAAAGCTTTGGATGGGACTGGGTGTCACTGTGCTGCCCCATATCCAATCACTGTCCCAATCTTGCCACCCTCACCTCTATAACATTTTCAAAATTATTACTTCTAAGCCAATGACACCACCAAGCTAATGATTCACTCCCTTGTTATTTCTCACCTTGGCTACGCTATATGCAACTCCCTCCTTGTTGGCCAACCTCTACCCAGGCCACCCCCCCCCCCCACCTTGTTGGCCAACCTCTACCTAGGCCAACCCCCCCCCCCCACCTTGTTGGCCAACCTCTACCCAGGCCAACCCCCCCCCCCCACCTTGTTGGCCAACCTCTACCCAGGCTAAACACCCCCCTCCCCCTAGCTATATCACCAACAACTCAGTTTCCACCATCCCTTTACCCTTAACCAAGGCTACATCACCAACCACTTAGTGTTCACAGACCTTTTTTTGCCAATCCCTCCACTGGTTTATCTTCATCTTTGCCCTATGTTACATCACCAACCACTCATTGTCTTCCACCCTTCTCTGCCAGTCCTTCCATAGGCATCCCCATACCTTTAAACCAACTGCTCAGTGTCCACAACCCTTCTCTGCCAATCCTTCCACTGGCATCCCCTTCACCTCTGCCCCAAGATATATAATCGACTGCTTAGTTTCCACAGCCACTTCACTGGCTTCCCTTCACCTATGCCCTGTGCTACATCACCAACCACTCGGTGTCTGCCATCCTTTTCTGTCAATTTCTCCACTTGCTTTCCTTTACTGCTGCTGCGAGCTACATTGCCAATACTCAGTGTCTGTCATCCCTCTTTGTCGATACCACCACTGGCTTTCCTTCACCTCTGCCCTGAACTACATCAACAACCACTCAGTATCATCCACCTTCCTCTGTCAATTCCTCTAATGGCTTCCCTTCACCACTGCCCTAAGCTACATCAGTAACTGCTCAGTGTCCACCCACCTCTCTGCCAATCCCTCCACTGACTTCCCTTCACCTCTGCCCCAAACTACATCACCAACCACTCAGTGTCCACCACTCCTCTCTGCCAATCCCTCCACTGACTTCCCTTCACCTCTGCCCCAAACTACAACACCGATCGCTCAGTGTCCACCCACCTCTCTGCCAATTCCTCCACTGACTTCCCTTCACCTCTGCCCCAAACTACATCACCAACCGCTCAGTGTCCACCACTCCTCTCTGCCAATCCCTCCACTGACTTCCCTTCACCTCTGCCCCAAACTACAACACCGATCGCTCAGTGTCCACCCACCTCTCTGCCAATTCCTCCACTGACTTCCCTTCACCTCTGCCCCAAACTACATCACCAACCGCTCAGTATCCACCACTCCTGTCTGCCAATCCCTTCACTTCTGCCCCAAACTATGCCACCAACTGCTCAGTGTCCACCACCTCTTTCTGACAATCCTAAATTGGATTCTCTTCACCTCTGCCCCAAACTACATCACCAACCGCTCAGTGTCCTCCACCCCTCTCTGCCAATCCCTTCACCTCTGCCCCAAACTACATCCCCAACCGGTCAGTGTCCACCACCCCTCTCTGCCAATCCCTCCACTGACTTCCCTTCACCTCTGCCCTGAACTACATCAACAACCACTCAGTATCATCCACTGGCATCCCTTCACCTCTGCCCAAAACTACATCACCAACAGCTCAGTGTCCACCATCCCTCTCTGCCAATCCTCCATTGGATTCTCTTCACCTCTGCCCCAAACTACATCACCAACTGCTCAGTGTCCACCACCTCTTTCTGACAATCCTCCATTGGATTCTCTTCACCTCTGCCCCAAACGACATCACCAACAGCTCAGTGTCCACCATCCCTCTCTGCCAATCCTCCATTGGATTCTCTTCACCTCTGCCCCAAACGACATCACCAACAGCTCAGTGTCCACCATCCCTCTCTGCCAATCCTCCATTGGATTCTCTTCACCTCTGCCCCAAACGACATCACCAACAGCTCAGTGTCCACCATCCCTCTCTGCCAATCCTCCATTGGATTCTCTTCACCTCTGCCCCAAACTACATCACCAACTGCTCAGTGTACACCACCTCTTTCTGACAATCCTAAATAGGATTCTCTTCACCTCTGCCCCAAACTACATCACCAACCGCTCAGTGTCCACCACCCCTCTCTGCCAAACCCTCCAAGGGATTCCTTCCATATCTACCCCGAGCAACATCACCAAACACTCAGTGTCCACCATCCCTCTTTACCAATCCCTCCACTGCCTCTCCCACCTTCTGTAACTCCCTACCCCAACCTGTCTGGCTATCTCCTACTCAGTTTGTCTATAAGCGACCCCTGAAAACTCATCTCTCCAGGGAAGCCTATACCACATCCATCCAATAACTGAACATTTGCTTCTCCATCAACTCATCCCTCACAGATATTACCCTTTTGTATTACTTGCCCCTCTCTTTTAGATTGTAGGCTCTGAAGGGGGGACCCTCCTAGCCCTTGCGTATTGAATGCTATGGATGCTATATAAATCCTGTATTATAATAAGAATACGAAGGGTCCAGTATAATCGAATAATGTGTTTATAAATATGGAGGAAGGAGGGAAGGTCTGTATGGCTTTGGGACATGTGGGGATGTTTTTAGTTTTAGGTGTAATAAGAGGATGCTTTGTATGATGCATGCTGTGATGTAGTGATTGTTGAAGGTGTAATAGTAGATTTCATGGTGATTATTCTGTTCCTAGAAAACGTAACTAAATACTACACAGGAAGCTTCACAGTGAAGGATTTCCCATGGTAAGAGCGATGTACAGGGCTCAGGGGACGATGCCGGGTTTTCTGACCACAGGAGACCCCATGACATCATTTGTGGTTTCTATATATGTGTGTGGGGAGCCCTTTGTGCAAGAATATAGATACGAGTCAGATTCCACCAACGCATCGGCACTGCTGGAAATCGATCACCTCTTATAAACTAGGACAGAGACTGGAGAGACCAGGCCCACATCCAGGAGGCTCTCACACCAACACTCAGGTCTATTCCGGTTCACAACTTGTAGATTTCCTCTTTGTAAGACGGCCATGCTAATCGCTGAGACAAGGACGGACATACACCGGCTGTAGGGATCAGTTACAGCGGAGCTGTCATCAGATATAGATTATTAAATGTTAAGCGCACTATGAAACTTCCAGGTATTTATTACCTCTCACACAGATCACAGTACTTCTCCATAACAATGCCTTCATCTGTTCTTCCCTCCAGGACAGGGCCATGTTTGTTCACCTTCTACTTCCTGGACTGAGATTACTCAATCATATAAATCCAGGTATCTTCACAGTTCATGGCTGCATTCACCCATGTCCGACACAGATCAGCCCCCTGCTACAGACTCTCACCTTGTGACTTGTTGCAGAGTTACAGTGTACAGTCTGATCTCCCCCCTACAATGTTACAGTCTGATCTCCGATCTTCCCCCTACAATGTTACAGTCTGATCTCCGATCTCCCCCCTACAATGTTACAGTCTGATCTCCGATCTCCCCCCTACAATGCTACAGTCTGATCTCCGATCTCCCCCCTACAATGCTACAGTCTGATCTCCGATCTCCCCCCTACAATGTTACAGTCTGATCTCCGATCTCCCCCCTACAATGCTACAGTCTGATCTCCGATCTCCCCCCTACAATGTTACAGTCTGATCTCCGATCTCCCCCCTACAATGCTACAGTCTGATCTCCGATCTCCCCCCTACAATGTTACAGTCTGATCTCCGATCTCCCCCCTACAATGCTACAGTCTGATCTCCGATCTCCCCCCTACAATGTTACAGTCTGATCTCCGATCTCCCCCCTACAAAGTTACAATGATCTCTGGGCTCTATTGAACCAAAGTTACAGTCTAATCTCTGGGCTCCTCCTACAAAGTTACAATGTACAGTCTGATCTTTGTTACAATCTGCAACTTTGTAGGAGGAGCCCAGAGATCAGACTATAACATTGTAACTTTGTAGGAGGAGCCCAGAGATCAGATCGTACATTGTAACTTTGCATGAGGAGTCCAGAGATCAGACTGAAACATTGAAACTTTGTAGGGGGAGCCCAGAGATCAGACCATACATTGTAACTTTGTAGGGGGAGCCCAGACTGTACATTGTAACTTTGTAGGAGGAGCCCAGAGATCAGACTGTAACACTGTAACTTTGTAGGAGGAGCCCAGAGATCAGACTGTAACATTGTAACTTTGCAGGAGGAGCCCAGAGATCAGACTGTAACACTGTAACTTTGCAGGAGGAGCCCAGAGATCAGACTGTACATTGTAACTTTGTAGGAGGAGCGCAGAGATCAGACTGTACATTGTAACTTTGTAGGAGGAGCCCAGAGATCAGACTGTACATTGTAACTTTGTAGGAGGAGCCCAGAGATCAGACTGTAACATTGTAACTTTGCAGGAGGAGCCCAGAGATCAGACTGTACATTGTAACTTTGTAGGAGGAGCCCAGAGATCAGACTGCAACATTGTAACTTTGTAGGAGGAGCCCAGAGATCAGACTGTAACATTGTAACTTTGCAGGAGGAGCCCAGAGATCAGACTGTACATTGTAACTTTGTAGGAGGAGCCCAGAGATCAGACTGTACACTGTAACATTGTAGGAGGAGCCCAGCGATCAGACTGTAACATTGTAGGAGGAGCCCAGAGATCAGACTGTACATTGTAACATTGTAGGGGGGAGCCCAGAGATCAGACTGTAACATTGTAACTTTGCAGGAGGAGCCCAGAGATCACACTGTACATTGTAACTTTGTAGGGGGGAGCCCAGAGATCAGACTGTAACATTGTAACTTTGCAGGAGGAGCCCAGAGATCACACTGTACATTGTAACTTTGTAGGGGGGAGCCCGGAGATCAGACTGTAACACTGTAACTTTGTAGGAGGAGCCCAGAGATCAGACTGTACATTGTAACTTTGTAGAGGGGAGCCCAGAGATCAAACTGTAACATTTGCTGACATTATACAGTTTAAGTATTTATTAATGACTCTCTTTAAAAAGGAACTCTCTCAATCAACATGAACTGTTTTTAATCCTTATTCTACTAGCCTTAGTAAATAGAAAGGTATGTTACTTGTTTTAAATATATATTTTGGTTACATTTCTTCAGCAGCTTCCTGGTTTCTGGTTGGGCAAAAATGATGTCATTCATCCCAGGAGCCATAATGGGGATTGGTTTTCTTCCCTCCGGTAAAGAGGCTTTCTCAGCTAAGCACAGCCTCCTTCAGCACCTGAACCAAGGTGAAGAGTTCCTTTATCTCAGTTGTACGCTCCCGGGATGAGAACAGCGGAGATTCCAGTTTTTGTGCCCAGATGATCAGATGTTCATCCTTCAAGGCTGCCTGACTCTTGGTTTTCCCCCTGACAATTGATATAGGACACTTCCATGGCATTGACTGATTACACCCCGATTAGGTGTCCAGCTGTGCAGAGCCAATTATTATTGTAGTGAGCCCCAAAAAGTTGATGGGAAGCTTTGCTTCCCTGGGTAACCAGGTTCCCTGAACGGTGACAAATTGAAACACTCCTTCCCCAGCCTGCGAGAATGGAATTCATCATCTTCCTTGAGGGTGAAAGAACGTTCCTATTTCCAAAGCTGAAATGGCAAACCACTGGAGAGAAGAAAAGGAAAGTCAAGGGATGGAGTGTATTTGTTTCAGGCCAAGAGAATGTTGTGTTGGAGGGGCCTTGAGTGGAACAGCCGCGATCCAGGCAACCTCTTGGCCTGGTTCATTTTTAGTGCATTTTCAGTTTTGCAGAAACACTACAGTCCATTTAACATGGTTTCCTGAGGGTCACGTTCACATCTGTGCATTTTTTGAAAAGGGCCAGAGACTTTTTTCTGGTTTTTGGTTTCATAGACTTCAATGGATCAAAATATACTGAAAAACACAAAATGCACCCGGAATATGCAAACTGCAACCTGCATAGGTGTGAACCAGGTCTAAGTGTAGGACTTGTTCTGTTTGGGCCAGCTTTGTCCAAACAAACTATTTAAAGTGACAGTAAAGCTAGAGCTAAAGAAAAGCAAGAGACCTAATGCCTCGTACACACGCGTCGAAAATCGGCAGGGAATTTTCGTCCGACGACCGATCTGCCGATTTTCGGCTTGTTAGTATGATGCTTCTGACAACCGACTCCGACTTTTTTCGGCCGAAAAAAATCTGGTGTGCAGGCTATAAAATTTTTGTCCGCCGTCAAAACACATCCGATTTTCGTGCAGTCAGTGCAGATTTCGACAGGGAAAAAATCTTATGAGCAAGACTAGGCATGCTCAGAGAAGAAAGAACACAAAGAAAGCAATCCAACACATGACATCACTTCTGAAGTAGAATTTTGTCGGGCGAGAAAATTCGTGTGCAGTCTAGGCACATTCCAACCAACAAAACACCACTCTGGACCAAAGACGGACGACCGGTCGGCCGATAATCGTTGCGTGTGTACTAGGCTTTAGAGAGAGAGAGAAGCCTGTTTGCTGGAAGGGGAACCTTTGCCTGGGCTGTCACTAGGACTTGGCCTATGCATTCCAGGTGAAGGGAAGGCTGGAATGGAGAATTTTGGAAGTTGGTTACTAAATTTAAAAGCCTAGGTATTCCAGAAGAAGGAAAGTCTGGAAGGGAGACTTTTGGAAGTCACCAAATGAAAAAGCCTGAAGAATCTGTACAGTACTTTGGACAATTGCAGACAGAAGTTTGTCTAGGTACAGGTAACCTGGATGCCCTGAGTTCATAAGAGGGTGAGCAGGAGATGCAAGCACCTTTGTGAATACTCTAGGTACAGGGGACAGACCAAAACGTTAGTGCGACAAACTGACAAATGTTTGTCTCCTACTGAGAAGGGCAGATGAGGTAAGTAAATGGGAATATGGGGGAGGTATCTTGATGCCAAGTATTCCCCTTGTCTCAGAGAAGCAGTATCTACCTTGCAGAATTCATATGAAACTTGCAAACGCAGGGTACTTTCTTAGGGATTTTAGGTCCAGGATATGAAAAATTCCCCCATTGGGTTTTGGTACTGTGAACAAGTTTGAATAGAATCCTCTGAACATGTTCTCTAGAGAACAAAAAACGAAACGAGATAACCCATGGCAATCTGTAAATCTGACAGTCCTTGTGCAGATTTTGGTTGGTTTGAGAGAATAGATAAGGGGGTAGATTTAAAACTCTCTTCTGTACTACATTGAAAACATCAATTGAACCCACAGGCCTGGGACCCAGAAGAATGCAAACTGTAACAGACATTCTACCACTCTTAGGAGCAAGGGTGCCCCTTCATTGTGGAGAAGACTTTGTGTTCCAAGCCTTGCGCTGAAGGGAAAGGTTGAATTTTAGCTTTGAGGAGAGGGATGGGCGTTCTTCATCTTGAGAAAGTAGAGCCTCTGAAGATGGGGGTTTTGGAGCCTTCCAGTGTGGCAGGAGGACCTTTCCTCCTATGTCATCCTTCATGAACTTGATAAGTGCCTCACTAAAGAGACATAGTCCTTCAAAGGGCATACAGGTGAGGCTTACAGGGGAGGACTGGGCCAGGGGGGCCACCGCTTCTGCCACAGACATGCCTAAATGATTCCTGGTGAAGAGAAGTAAAATGTCCCCGCTGCTGACCTACTGAGTGCGGGATGAAGACCAGGACAGAGCGCAGGTGTCTCCCCCCCCCCCCCCCCCCCACAGCATGGATGATGTAAACTGTGTCTGAGCAGAAGCCGGTTCCATGCCCCACTGGAGATTCTCCCCCGGCCAGCCCCAACCAAGCTGTCCCAGGAAGAGAGAACCTGGAGCGGAGCTTCAGCCTGGAATGTGAGTCAGAAGGAGGCTGGGAAGAGGAAGAATGGGAGGGGGGGGGGGGCAAGTCTCTGCACCATTGGCCTCTGGATTGTACTTGCCCCCTGGGCCAAAAGTTGCCAGCCAGCCCCTGGAGGCTTACCATTCTTTCGGCCATAAGATTTTGCCAGTATGAATAGAAAAGAGAGTCATTCTTGTGTCACGACTTGCTCTAGAGCAGGGAGCTCCAAACTACGGCCCTCCAGCTGTTGCGGAACTTCATGTCCCATAAGGCATTGTAAAACTCTGACATTCACAGACATAACTAGACATGATGGGAACTGTAGTTCCTGAACAACTGGAGGGCCATAGTTTGAAGACCCCTGATCTAGAGCATCAACACAGATGAGTAGGGCAGAAGGCAGTGTTTCACCCCTGAAAAAGACAGGATCCTGTTGACTGTTCATTTCCCTGTTCCAATTAGCTGCAGTTTGACAAAGAGAAATTGCAGCAATAGCTGGTTTCATGGTTAGACTTGCAAGTGTAACAAGAGCCTTTAAAAGTGTCTCAAATTTTCAATCTGAAAAACCCTAAATAAAGAAACATTTTTTTATAGGCACGGAAACACATATTTTTTTTTTTTTTTTTTTTTAAAGACACTAGATGACAAGTTTACTACAGGATATACTGACGATTGGCAAAGATTTTCATAGGGGTAAAAATCTCATAGGGAGAGACCCAGTTGTTAGCAGTCTAATTGTTCATCGATAGGAAACATCTTTTTACCAGAGGGGCCTGGAAAGACTGAGGAGAATCGGGTTCAATTATACCAAGGCTTTAGCACACAGCAGAAGTGTGCATACAGTGCCTTGAAAAAGTATTCATACCCCTTGAAATTTTCCACATTTTGTCATGTTAGAACCGAAAACGTAAATGTATTTTATTGGGATTTTATGTGCTAGGCCGACACAAAGTGGCACATAATTGTGGAAGGAAAATGATAAATGGTTGTCAAAATGTTTTACAAATAAATATGTGGAAAAGTGTGGCGTGCATTTGTATTCAGCCCCCTTTACTCTGATACACCCTAACTAAAATCTAGGGGAACCAATTGTCTTCAGAAGTCACTTAATTAGTAAATAGAGTCCACCTGTGTGTAATTTAAGCTCAGTATAAATACAGCTGTTCTGTGAAGCCTTCAGAGGTTTGTTAGAGAACAAAACAGCATCGCGAAAAAGGCCAAGGAACCCACAATGCAGGTGAGGGATAAAGTCATGGAGAAGTTTAAAGCATTGTTAGGGTATAAGAAAATATCCCAAGCTTTTAGCATCTCACAGAGCGACGTTCAATCCATCATGGGAAAATGGAAAGAGTATGGCACAACTGCAACCCTACCAAGACATGGCCGTCCACCTAAACTGACCGGCCGGGCAAGGAGAGCATTCATCAGAGAAGCAGCCAAGAGGCCCATGGGAACTCTGGAGGAGCTGCAGAGATTCACAGATCAGGGGGGAGAATCTGTCCACAGGACAACTATTAGTAGTGCGCTCCACAAATCTGCCATTTATGGAAGAGTGGCAAGAAGAAAGCCATTGGTAAAAGAAAGCCATAAGAAGTCCTGTTTGCAGTTTGCAAGAAGCCATGTGGGGGACACAGCAAACATGTGGAAGAACATAAACATACAGACAGAGCTACAATGGAATGGTTAAGATCAATGCATATTCATGTGTTAGAATAGCGCAGTCAAAGTCCAGACCTAAATCCAATTGAGAATCTGTGGCAAGACTTAAAAATTGCTGTTCACAGACGCTCTCCATCCAATCTGACAGAGCTTGAGATATTTTGCAAAGAAGAATGGGCAAAAATGTCCCTCTCTAGATGTGCAAAGCCCCAAAAAGACTTGCAGCTGTAACTGCAGGGAAAGGGGGGTTCTACAAAGTATTGACTCCTGGGGGGGGGGGGGGGGGTGGAATACAAATGCACCCCACACTTTTCACAGATTTGTAAACAAATTTGAAAAACATTTATCATTTTCCTTCCACTTCACAATTATGTGCCACTTTGTGTCGGTCTATCACATAAAATCCCAATAAAATACATTTACATTTTTGGTTATAACATGACAAAATGTGGGAGGTATGAATACTTTTTCAAGGCACTGTATATACATTAGCAAGGGTATTGCATGAAATCATAGCAACAGGTGTATGGGATGCCGAGGATCATTGGGAAGCGCGCATTAGGGTGTGCAGCCCAGAACACACACTATGTTTGTTTTATTGCATTTGTAGCAAAATGTGTTTAGTGTAAATCAGCAGAGCAGTGGACGGTGTCATTAGAGCAGAGACTGATGCCAGTAGACATCATTAGAGCAGACATTGATGTCAGTAGACGTCATTAGAGCAGAGATTGATGTCAGTAGACGTCATTAGAGCAGAGATTGATGTCAGTAGGACAGTGGATGGCGTCAGTTTTTATTTTTATAATTTTTTTCAAATTGTATTTTATTTTTTACAATATTTGTTATTTTTAAAACATTTTTGAGAAGCCCCTTTGGGGGGCTTTGGTGAAGTATTAAGGATCTAAACAGAGATAAAGAGACTGGAGGACAGAGCTTCCCCAGTTCCTTTTCTCTGCAGCCTGAGGTGCACTGGACAGTGAACAAAAATAGAGTTTTTGTAAGAACTTACCATAAAACTCTTTTCTCCGAGTCTTCCGACAGTCGCAGCCCCTCATACAGCCTTCATGAGTGTGGTAATGGCGCCCTGTGCAGGAGCAAGCTAGGCAGTTTTAAATGTTCTCCTGAAGAAGTGGTCTTTACCACGAAACAGGTCGAGGAACACACGCCCGGATGTCTGAAAATCCCTGTTGGGATAATCACAATTGTACTTGTTTGTGTTCATTTATTTTGTATTGTTGTAGCACATTTTTGTGTCTCTTTGTGCTATGAATTTTTAAATATTCTTGAATAAAACCATCATTTTTATTTTTCTTCGTATTTATCACTACAGTACCCTTAAAGTCCTAATTTCCTTTTCCCCCTCCTCATTCCCCTTTGGACCTCACTGGGAGGTTTGGTCCTTGTGTCCCCTTCCCCTTTAGAATTTATACATACTGGATGTTGGTACTATTTACCACCCTATATCACAGGCTTCCATATATATAGTTTTAAATGTTAATTAAAAACTTTCTACACTTAAGCACACCTCCAGGGGGCCGTCCCTCATCCATTATCCTGATCCAGTTACCACTGTCCTTCAGTTTTGTAGCAAGCAATACTGGAAGGCAATAACCCCAAGATCCAAAAAAAAAAAAACAGAGGGGCGGGGGCTGCGACTGTCGGAGGACTCAGAGAAAAGAGTTTTACGGTAAGTTCTTACAAAAACCCTATTTTCTCTTACGTCCTCCGATAGTCGCAGCCCCTCACACAGCCTACATGAGTGGGACATCTCAAAGCAGTGCAGGTGTGAGGGGTGGGAAGACGCAACCTACCGAAAAGGCAATGTATCAACCACTCCAGAAAACAACAACAAAGCTCAAACAGGAGCTAACCCAGAACAACAAAAAAACACCCCAGGAAGAGACAGAAAAAAACACGTCTCTTCAAGCAACCGCCGCACTCAAAACCTTGCGGCCAAAGGAAGCATCTGAGGATGCCAGCACATCAATTTCGTAGAACTTTGTGAACGTGTGCAAACCTGAGCCACAGAAGCCTGATGGCGAAACGCCCAAGAGGCACTAACAGCTCTAGTGGAATCGGCCTTTACAGGGAAAGGAGGAACTTGACCCTTGATTGAATCGTCTGTCTGATCCATTTAGAAATGGTTGCCGCGGACGCAGCCGAACCCTTCCGAGGTCCCTGAGGAAGGACAAACAGGGAATCAGACTTCCTTAAAGACTCCGTGGCAGACAGGTAAACGCTGACCGCTCCGGACCACATCCAAGAAATGAAAGGCAAATTCCTTGGGATGCTTGGGCTTCGCACAAAGCGAAGGCAGCACAATATCTTCATTGAGGTGGAAAGTCGACACCACCTTGGAGAGAAAAGACTGGGTCGCAGGACCACTTTATCCCCATGAACTACCAGATAAGGCGAACAGCAAGACAAAGCCACCAACTCAGACACCCTGCGAGCAGATGTGATAGCTACCAGAAAGGCAACTTTCTGGGACAACACAGGCAGAGGTATCTCTCTGATGTTCTCAAAGGGAGGCCGTTGTAAAACGGATAACACCAAATTCAGGTCCCAGGGAGGCAAAGGAGCCGTCCTCGGGGGAACCAGATGCCACACCCCTTGAATAAAGGTGAGAATCAAGGAATTAGTCGCCAAGGGATGCTGGAACAGAAATAAAGATAAAGAAACTGAGACACTAGGTCCCAGCAGAGAAACCTAGCCTACTCCTGACGCTAGGCAGCATAAAACTGAAGGACAGTGGTAGCTGGATCAGGATAATGGCTGAGGGACGGCCCCCTGGAGGTGTGCTTAAGTGTAGAAAGTTTTTTATTAACATTTAAAACTGCCTAGCTTGCTCCTGCATAGGGTGCCATTAACCCAATCGTGAAGGTTGTATGAGGGGCTGCGACTGTCGGAGGACCTAAGAGAAAAAAGGAGTGCTCTGTGCTGACTGGCGTCCTATTCAAGCACAATTTGAAGTGTAGTAAACACGGTTTACTATGCTTCAGTTAAAAATGAACACAGGAGCGATTAGTACAGATCACTCACTGTGTTGATTCATTTATCCATCTTGAAACACCCCCACAGAAGTGGGCGGGAGAGGAGGGGAGGGGAGCTGGCAGCACTGCAGGGTGGAGACAGGGGGCACCAGGAAGCTGCGGGAATAATCGCTGCACAGGGTGATTAGGGTGTGCCCCAGCACACCCTGTGGGCACTCGTATGCCAAAGATAAGAAATCTTCCACGGCCTCTGAGTCTTCTTTAAAAGTTTTCAATTTCTACCCCTTCTGAGGGAGGCAGTTTCACTTCTTACTCAAGTAGAGAAGGTGGAGGTGGAAAAGAAGCCCAAAGTTTTTACGCTTTAGACAGTGTTGGCTAAATTAGGGATGTTAGTTGTCCGAGATATTGACATAGTTGAAGAGAAATCTGACTTGGTCAGATAAGCCGCTTGTTGTGGCCTGCGATCGAGCTAAAATCATAAGCAAAGACCGATATTAGGGAAACAATGTCACTCTAAACAGATTAGAGGATTGAAGCTTGCTCGCCTCAGTTTTTGCCACAATTCCATTGCGCTTGGTTTCTGCCATTGCTCTTAGTGTGGCGATTTCCCAGTGGGGTACACAAGGACTAGGGTGCAGAACCGGTGTGAACTTGTCTGGAGAAGGATACTCAGCAACCCAGGTGTTGACCATCCCGTAGCAAAATCTTTGTGAAAAAAGGGCAGGAGGAAGTGCCTTATAAAGACCTGAAGGAGGGAACTGACTAACAGTGTGACCTGTGGTGTCCTGGTCATCCACCCGAGACTAAGCTCTGAATGGTGGAAACTTTGCTGCCAAGTTAGAAAGTTTAAAACACTCAATAAGTAAATAAAGTCAAACACAATCCTTGGTTTCAGGATCCTTTTAACATAAACACGAATACTATTCAGGAGACATTAATATGTGTATTGCAAGTAGTGGAATTCTTAGGTCTCATACTTTCTGCAAGGCTACAGCAATGGTCTTACCTTTTCACAACGTTGGTCCCTATACACAGTATCTCACAAAAGTAAGTACACCCTCACGTTTTTGTAAATATTTTATTCTATCTTTTCATGTGACAACACTGAAGAAATGACACTTTGCTACAATGTAAAGTAGTGAGTGTACAGCTTGTATAACAGTGTAAATTTGCTGTCCCCTCAAAATAACTCAACACACAGCCATTAATGTCTAAACCGCTGGCAACAAAAGTGAGTACACCCTAAGTGAAAATGTCCAAATTGGGCCCAATTAGCCATTTCCCCTCCCCGGTGTCATGTGACTCATTAGTGTTACAAGGTCTCAGGTGTGAATGGGGAGCAGGTGTGTTAAATTTGGTGTTATCGCTCTCACTCTCTCATACTGGTCACTGGAAGTTCAACATGGCACCTCATGGCAAAAAACTCTCTGAGGATCTGAAAATAATAATTGTTGCTCTACATAAAGATGGCCTAGCCCACAGGTGTTATAAGAAGATTGCCAAGACCTTGAAACTAAGCTGCAGCACGGTGGCCAAGACTATACAGCCGTTTAACAGGACAGGTTCCACGCAGAACAGACATCACCATGGTCCACCAAAGAAGTTGAGTGCACATGCTCAGCGTCATATCCAGAGGTTGTCTTTGGGAAATAGACGTATGAGTGCTGCCAGTATTGCTGCAGAGGTTGAAGGGGTGGGGGGTCAGCCTGTCAGTGCTCAGACCATACGCCACACACTGCATCAAATTGGTCTCCATGGCTGTCGTCCCTGAAGGAAGCCTCTTCTAAAGATGATGCACAAGAAAGCCCGTAAATAGTTTGCTGCAGACAAACAGACCAAGGACATGGATTACTGGAACCATGTCCTGTGGTCTGATTAAAACAACATAAACTTATTTGGTTCAGATGGTGTCAAGCGTGTGTGACGGCACCCAGGTGAGGAGTACAGAGAAAAATGTGTCTTGCCTACAGTCAAGCATGGTGGTGGGAGTGTCATGGTCTGGGGCTGCATGAGTGCTGCCGGCACTGGGGAGCTACAGTTCATTGAGGGAACCATGAATGCCAACATGTTCTGTGACATACTGAAGCAGAGCATTATCCCCTCACTTTGGAGACTGGGCCACAGGACAGTATTCCAACATGATAATGACCCCAAACACCTCCTTGATGCCCACTGCCTTGCTAAAGAAGCTGAGGGTAAAGGTGATGGACTGGCCAAGCATGTCTCCAGACCTAAACCCTATTGAGCATCTGTGGGGCATCCTCAAATGTAAGGTGGAGGAGCGCAAGGTCTCTAACATCCACCAGCTCTGTGATGTCATCATGGAGGAGTGGAAGAGGACTCCAGTGGCAACCTGTGAAGCTCCGGTGAACTCCATGCCCAAGAGGGTTAAGGCAGTGCTGGAAAATAATGGTGGCCACACAAAACATTGACACTTTGGGCTCAATTTGGACATTGTCACTTAGGGGTGTACTCACTTTTGTTGCCAGCGGTTTAGACATTAATGGCTGTGTGTTGAGTTATTTTGAGGTGACAGCAAATTTACACTGTTATACAAGCTGTACACTCACTACTTTACATTGTAGCAAAGTGTCATTTCTTCAGTGTTGTCACATGAAAAGATAGAATAAAATATTTATAAAAATGTAAGGGGTGTACTCACTTTTGTGAGATACTGTAGGTCCAGGCATGGTATGGTGGGCATACCCCCGGAGGGGTCTTCAGGCACTGGGAACCATAGGAATGGACCACAGCCTCGGACATGTACAGCACCCTGTGGCTAACTACACGCAATACACCAAGTGCCAAGGTGAGTGCCCAAGTAGGATCTAGTGCCTGAAAAATCATTACAGGCCATCCCCACAGAATGGGGTCCGGGAACGGTTCCTGATTTGTTTTTTTTTAGGTTGCACTGATCCAGATACCCTGCTTCTGTCATTGTAGTAGAAGGCAGTAAAGAGATTGATGTTAGAGTTGATTGAATAATTTAAAAGTAAATAAGTAGTAAGCATAGAATGGTCTCCATATAGGAGGAGAGGAGGTCCATCACCTACAGGACACTAGCAAAAAACGAGGTCTAGCAGAGTTGGGTAAGGCTATAGGGGTATGTCCAAAAGCTTTGCCAGTGTCCAATCACCTGAAGGTAGCAGCCTATAACCTAGGGTCTAAGACTATGCAGCCTGTGTCCTGTACTGTATGAAAAAGATAGGAAGATTGTTTAGTGTACTACTTCATAACATTTCTAGATGTTCCCTATAACATAGCAAATCTTCACTTTTTGAGTTTATGTCTATGCTTTTAGTGAAAGCCAACACTTTTGAGTGTTAAAAAAAAAAAAAGGATGCGCTCTGCTGTTAGGCATAATCCTCTATTTAGCCTAATATGTTTATTTCCTATTATCGTCGGCTCCTCTAGTGGCTATAATGTGGTATTTTCCTGATTAAGGTGCTTCAGGGGGGAAAAAAGGGGGGGGGGGGAGAGAAGTGGAGAAAATAACAGGGAGAGAGGAGGGAGGGAAGAAAAGGGGGTGGAGACAGAGGAAAGGAGAGGGGGTGAGAGAAAGGAGAAGGGGGAAGAGAGAGAAAGGAGGGGGTGGGGGAAGAGAAAGAGAGAAGGGTGGAAAATAAAAAAGGGGGGAGAGAAAGAGGGGGTGAGGAAGGGGGAGAGAGTGGGAGGAGAAAGACAGAGAGAGAGAGGGGGGAGAAAGAGAGGGGGGGGGAGAAAGAGAGAGAGAGAGAAAGAGAGAGAGGGGGAGAGAAAGAGAGAGAGAGAGGGGGGAGAGAAAGAGAGAGAGGGGGGAGAGAAAGAGAGAGAGGGGGGGAGAGAAAGAGAGGGGGGAAGAGAAAGAGAGGGGATGGAGGGAGAGAGAGGGGGGGAGGGAGAGAGAGAGGTGGGGAGGGAGAGAGAGAGGTGAGGGAGGGAGAGAGAGAGGTGGGGAGGGAGAGAGAGGGGGGAGGGAGAGAGAGGGGGAGGGAGAGAGAGGGGGAGGGAGAGAGAGGGGGAGGAGAGAGAGGGGGGAGGGAGAGAGAGGGGGGAGAGAGGAGGAGGGAGAGAGAGGGGGAGGAGGAGAGAGGGGAGAGAGGGAGAGGGGGAGAGGGAGAGGGGGGAGAGGGAGAGAGAGAGAGGAGAGGGAGGAGGGGAGAGAGAGAGGGAGGAGGAGAAGGAAGAGAGAGAGAGAGGGAGGAGGGAGAGAGAGAGAGGGAGGAGGGAGAAGGGAGGGAGAAGGAGAGAGAGAGAGGAGGGAGGAGGGAGAGAGAGGGAGGGAGAAGGGAGAGAGAGAGGGAGGAGGGAGAGGAGAGAGAGAGAGGGAGAGGGAGAGAGAGAGAGAGAGGGGGGGATTGGGAGGGGAGTAGAGAGTGGGGGGAGGAGGAGAGAGGAGGGGGGAGGAGGGAGAGAGAGAGGGGGTGGGAGGGAGAG
>NC_138769.1:12624978-12662039 GCF_965119305.1 Pelophylax lessonae | reverse complement strand
TTACCATGCAGAGCATTTGCACTCTAATTTAATTATCTTTCCAAGAAGGGAAAGTTCTTCATGAATGGTGACCCCGGTTCTGCCGGGAATGAGGCACAATGCAGGCTGGGTATGTACAATGTCTTTAATCCCCTGCTTGTTTGCTTTGCTCATGCTGCTAATATCCACAAACTGAAATAAAAAGGGAGGGGGGTTAGTGAACGCTTTAGAGTTGGGGGGCAGGATTACAGGGAGACCCTTCCCCCCCTGCCCAAATGTTCTCGCTGACCCACCGTGAACTTCCTTCCAAGTGACAGGGCTCGCTGTTACCTTCTCTTCCACACGGGGGCACCATCTCTGCCCAGTCACTGGATTCGTGGAGAAAAACTTTGGCAACGTCTTTAATGTCTGCATGTTAAAAATGCTCGTTACACCGTGCAGTGCAAAATCTGCCAAAAAGTGCTGCAAGAACATGTGACTTCTTAAACCAAAACGAATGATAAAACACCCCGTGACAGCCCCAGCCCCTGCTGTTTGGCCCTGAACCCCCCGCCCCGCGATAGCAGCTTTGTAAGCAGAGCAGTTTGGTCGGTGAAGCGCCTCCTTCCAACGTTCTGGTCGGATGCCGGCGGCAAATTAAAAAAGAAAAAAAAATAATAAATGAAATAAAATGGAATTGTGCCTGGGGACAGGAGGGTCACCCCCCCAGTTGAGTTAATAGAGGTCTGCCGGGGGGGTTAAAGCCCCATTAAGTCTGAAGTGGTCCCAGGTAAGTGGTCCTATCGTGCCACATGGCTTCCAGGCAGCGTGCTATTGCCCAGGTGGATGACCGGTAATGGATGAGCTTCTGTGTTGAAGACCCAGTTGTCCAATGGCAGAAGGTCGTCGCTGGAGAAGAGAAGATACAGGTACCTGTGAGGGGGAACCAGAGAGGAGCAGAGTGATTATCAAATCCAATTCCAGGTCAATATCCAATCAAAAGTCTCTGAATACAAATTTAAATCATCAGAAATGAGCATGTCAAGTAAAGAACTTATATCTGGGGTTCCTGTGATTGGCGGCGAGTCAGTAACCTCATTGAAAGCAATGGGAGGCCTCCGGCTCTCGCAGTTAATGGCGCCCACATCTGTGCCCAAGGCTGATCATTTGCATGTGACCACAGCATGAAAAATTACATGCGAGTGACTGCGATTACCTGCGAGAGCCCCTAACTGACATTTTTGACACTTTTGGGGGTACCAGTGACATTACTACAGTAATCAGTGCTAAAAATATGCACTTTCCCTGTACTAATGACACTGGCAGGGAAGGGGTTAACACTGTGGGTGATCAAGGGGTTAAATGTGTACCTAGGGGAGTGATTCTAACTGTGGGGGGGCGTGGCTTGTGAAATGATCATAGAGACCTGTGTTCCTGTATAGAAGGATCACAGGCGCTCTGTGATCATTCCAGAGAGAAGGACGGTCAGCTGTGTTTACAACAGCAGACCGCCCCCCCCCCCCTCTCTCAGCGGGGAGCGATCGCGGGTATCAGACGGCAATCGGAGTGGGGTGATCAAAGGGTTAAATGTCAGCCTAGGGGGTGCTTACTAACTGTGGGGGGAATGGGCTTGTGGATTAAACACCGAGACCTGTGTTCCTAAATAGGAGGATCACAGGAGCTCTGTACTTATTCCTGAGAGAACAATGGTCTGATGTGTTTACAACAGCAGACCGCCGTTCTCTCTTCACAGGGAGCAATCGCAGGTGCCCAGCGGCAATCACGGCCGCTGGCTCCGTGAATCGGCTTCCCCGCCCACTGCGCCCCCCCCCAGGTTTGCTCCCGCGAATCGCTGTACAAGTACGGTGATTTGTGGGGACCTGCCGCCGTATGACTATACAGCGGCCAGTCAGCAAGTGGTTAAAGCGTGACCTGTTTGGTATTTGTTCACAGCGGGGAGCTATCGCGGGTGTCAGACGGCAATTGAAGTCGCCTGACCCGAGCATTGGCTTTCCAGCTGCCCACTGGGGGGCAGGAGCCTGCCACCGGCAGCGCGCGCTCGCCCCCTAGCTGCCTGCGCGCGACCGACGTAGGTCTATGTTGGTTCGCGCAGGAGTGCCGCACTGCCGCAGCAAAAAGGCGGCGGCCGGTCGGGAACCGGTTTAGGGGTTCTTGCACTTATTCGCTGGCAAGGTGCATTCACACGTGTGAACTGAGAAATCTGCTGATCAGTGGCTTGATTACCCTCTAATATAGAGAGTACACAAAGACAGAAAACAGAAACAGAAAATGGAGGTCCAAGGGACTTTTGTGAGACGCACAACGGATGTTAAAATTACATTAATTACATAAAAGAAATATACAAAAATACATGGAGAGAATTCGACAATATCAATAGTGATCATCAGTAAAAAAAAAGAAAGAAATACAAAATACATACAAAATATCACTTTATCTATTTCCAATCTAATGTCATTACCAATCTGTGCCGTATGGATCAACGCGTTTCGCGAATTCAATAGTTGGCTTCATCAGGAGAAACACAGATATGAATAGTTAAAGCCTTAATCAGAATCCTCTCATATAACCATTACTGTTCCTCTACGTCCATAACAATAGATAGCAGAAGACAAATCCTTCCTCCTCTCAACAAGTGCATCTCTTCCCACCGGGAGTTGGGGAAAGAACGATACCAAGCCAGAAAAATATGAAAAAAAGACAAAGCCTCAGAATATAAAAGCCAGAAGATGGAATCCTAAAACTCGATGGTTTGGAGCTGGAGAGGTCTGGCAGCGAGACTTACCACATTAATAGCGAGAGTAATAATAGGTCTGTAGCACCCAGTGGCCAGCAGGGAGGAGCAGGTATGTCTAAAGGGATGTCTGGGATGTGTTCTTTCACATAATGCCCAGGAACAAAATGACTGATGACAGAGAAAGCTAATAGGAATTAGATTCTGGAAATGGATGCAGGCTTGCTGCTGCATTGTAGGATTATATTGTAGATAACCACTTGAAGAACAGACCCTTTCTATAACTTTTAGTTTACATGTAAAAATCTGTATTTATTTTTGCTAGAAAATTACTTAAAAACCCCAAATATTATACAGTATATACTTTTAAAGCAGAGGCCCTAGAGAATAAAATGGTGGGTGTTGCAATTTTTTATGTCGCACGGTATTTGTGTAGCAATTTTTTTTGGGAAGAATACATTTTTAATTCACAAAAACACAGCACAATCCTCAATTTTATTTTCTGAAATATAAAAGATGACGTAACGCCAAGTGAACAAATACCAAACAGGTCACGCTTTAACCACTTGCTGACTGGCCGCTGTATAGTCATACGGCGGCAGGTCTCCACAAATCGCCGTACCTGTACAGCAGTTCGCGGGAGCAAACCTGGGGGGGGGGCGCAGTGGGCGGGGAAGCCGATTCACGGGGGCCGGCGGCCGCGATTGCTCCCTGTGAAGAGAGAACGGCGGTCTGCTGTTGTAAACACATCAGACCATTGTTCTCTCAGGAATCAGTACAGAGCTCCTGTGATCCTCCCATTTAGGAACACAGGTCTCGATGTTGAATCCACAAGTCCCCCCCCCCCACAGTTAGTAAACACCCCCTAGGCTGACATTTAACCCTTTGATCACCCCACTCTGATTGCCGCCTGACACCCGCGATCGTTCCCCGCTGAGAGAGAAGGACGGTCGGATGTTGTAAATACAGCTGACCGTTCTTCTCCCTGGAATGATCACAGAGCTCCTGTGATCCTTCTATATAGGAACACATGTCTCTATGGCCATCTCTGAAGCCACGCCCCCCCACAGTTAGAATCACTCCCCTAGGCTGACATTAACCCTTTGATCACCCCTGGATTAACCCCATCCCTTCCAGTGTCATTATTACAGTAACAGTGCATATATTTAGCACTGATTACTGTAGTAATGTCACTGGTCCCCCCCAAAAGTATAAAAAATGTCAGTTAGGGGTCTGATCTGTCCGCCACAATGTCGCAGTCCTGCTAAAACGTGCAGATCGCCACCATTACTAGTAAAAAAAATAAAAAATAAAAATTACAAATCTTTCCCCTAGTTTGTAGACGCGATAAGTTTTGTGCAAACCAATCAAAATACGCTTCTTGGTTTTTTTTTTTTTTTTTACCAGAAATAAGTAGCAGAATACAAATTGGCCTAAAATGATGAAAAAAATTTGATTAATTTTTTTTGGGAATGTTATATAGGAGAAAGTAAAACTTTTTTTTTTTTTTCAGAATTGTCGCTCTTTTTTTATTTATAGCGCAAAAATAAAAAAAAAAATCGCAGAGGTGATCAAATACCCCCAAAAGAAAGCTCTGCTTGTGGGAAAAAAGGACATCAAATTTTATTTAGGTACAGCGTCGCACGACCTCACAATTGTCAGTTAAAGTAACGCAGTGCTGAATCATAAATTGGTCATTAAGGGGGGAAAATCTTGCGGTCCAGAAGTAGTTAATACCTCAAACCAGACAGCTCCTGCTCTTTGACACGATGGAAGTGGTTGGCATTTATTGCTCCTTTAGTCTGTTTGACTTCTCAGTCTTTGTACACATATTATACAATGTAAGCCCTGTAAAATGAGAACCCCGCATGCCAACATCAGTGATCCAGAGGTCAGCAGCATTAAACTCACACCTCACACTAGTATTCCCCTGGAGCTGGCCGGCTCCATCTTCTTCAGTTTATGGTGATAAATGTGAGTGCTGTGCGTCACCGGGCCGTAAAATACAAAGATGGCGTGGAGGGAACCGGAGAATCATTAAAAACATAACAAAAAAGGTGTGTGTGACCTGTGAAGGCATCTGATCAGCCTCCCTGGGAGTAGATTATTAAACTGTCAATAAATCCTGAGATAAATAGTGGGCAGCAAACTGTACAATCCATCATCTGCAAAACTTTACTGTTCCAGGATGAGCTGCACGGAGCCAAGCTTGGAACATTCCCCTCTGATCAGGATCAATACATCTCCCCCTCTGATCAGGATCAATACACCTCCCCCTCTGATCAGGATCAATACACCTCCCCTTCTGATCAGCATCAATACACCTCCCACTCTGATCAGAATCAATACACCTCCCCCTCTGATCAGGATCAATACACCTCCCCCTCTGATCAGGATCAATACACCTCCCCCTCTGATCAGGATCAATACACCTCCCCTCTGATCAAGATCAATACACCTCCCCACTCTGATCAGGATCAATACACCTCCCCACTCTGATCAGGATCAATACACCTCCCCTTCTGATCAGGATCAATACACCTCCCACTCTGATCAGAATCAATACACCTCCCACTCTGATCAGAATCAATACACCTCCCCACTCTGATCAGGATCAATACACCTCCCCTTCTGATCAGGATCAATACACCTCCCACTCTGATCAGGATCAATACACCTCCCCCTCTGATCAGGATCAATACACCTCCCCACTCTGATCAGGATCAATACACCTCCCCTTCTGATCAGGATCAATACATCTCCCCCTCTGATCAGGATCAATACACCTCCCCCTCTGATCAGGATCAATACACCTCCCCTTCTGATCAGCATCAATACACCTCCCACTCTGATCAGAATCAATACACCTCCCCCTCTGATCAGGATCAATACACCTCCCCCTCTGATCAGGATCAATACACCTCCCCCTCTGATCAGGATCAATACACCTCCCCTCTGATCAAGATCAATACACCTCCCCACTCTGATCAGGATCAATACACCTCCCCACTCTGATCAGGATCAATACACCTCCCCTTCTGATCAGGATCAATACACCTCCCACTCTGATCAGAATCAATACACCTCCCACTCTGATCAGAATCAATACACCTCCCCACTCTGATCAGGATCAATACACCTCCCCTTCTGATCAGGATCAATACACCTCCCACTCTGATCAGGATCAATACACCTCCCCCTCTGATCAGGATCAATACACCTCCCCACTCTGATCAGGATCAATACACCTCCCCTTCTGATCAGGATCAATACACCTCCCCTTCTGATCAGGATCAATACACCTCCCCCTCTGATCAGGATCAATACACCTCCCCCTCTGATCAGGATCAATACACCTCCCCTTCTGATCAGGATCAATACACCTCCCCTTCTGATCAGGATCAATACACCTCCCCCTCTGATCAGGATCAATACACCTCCCCCTCTGATCAGGATCAATACACCTCCCACTCTGATCAGGATCAATACATCTCCCCCTCTGATCAGGATCAATACACCTCCCCCTCTGATCAGGATCAATACACCTCCCCCTCTGATCAGGATCAATACACCTCCCCACTCTGATCAGGATCAATACAACTCCCCTCTTATCAGGATCAATACAACTCCCCCTCTGATCAGGATCAATACAACCCCCCTCTGATCAGGATCAATACACCTCCCCACTCTGATCAGGATCAATACACCTCCCCCTCTGATCAGGATCAATACACCTCCCCACTCTGATCAGGATCAATACACCTCCCCTTCTGATCAGGATCAATACACCTCCCCTTCTGATCAGGATCAATACACCTCCCCCTCTGATCAGGATCAATACACCTCCCCCTCTGATCAGGATCAATACACCTCTCCTTCTGATCAGGATCAATACACCTCCCCTTCTGATCAGGATCAATACACCTCCCCCTCTGATCAGGATCAATACACCTCCCCCTCTGATCAGGATCAATACACCTCCCACTCTGATCAGGATCAATACATCTCCCCCTCTGATCAGGATCAATACACCTCCCCCTCTGATCAGGATCAATACACCTCCCCCTCTGATCAGGATCAATACACCTCCCCACTCTGATCAGGATCAATACAACTCCCCTCTTATCAGGATCAATACAACTCCCCCTCTGATCAGGATCAATACAACCCCCCTCTGATCAGGGTCAATACACCTCCCCCTCTGATCAGGGTCAATACACCTCCCGCTCTGATCAGAATCAGTACACCTCCCCCTCTGATCAGAATCAGTACACCTCCCCCTCTGATCAGGATCAATACACCCCCCCTCTGATCAGGATCAATACACCTCCCCCTCTGATCCGGATCAATACAACCCCCCTCTGATCAGGATCAATACACCTCCCCACTCTGATCAGGATCAATACACCTCCCCACTCTGATCAGGATCAATACACCTCCCCCAAATATGTTAAGTCTCACAACAGCCACAACACGCCCTTTACATTTCGAACCCCTTCCTGCCCAGTCCTGGTGTCCCTTAATGTAAATATTTATACCCGGGGGGGGGGGGGGGGCGCGGACTTCCTGATCATGTGAACACTGTTGATTGGCTGTTACAGTGGTCACATGATTGGGGGCCTGTTCTACAAGGTCCTGATTATGGCTAAAGACTGATAGCGGTCTATGTGCAGTAAGGCATGCTCAGAACCTCAGCCATCCATGAAAGCACATGTGTGTGGTGACATCCTCTCTGCTCTGCACGATGTGTTACATGGGCGGCGAGAGGTGGACCACCCCCATGCACATATACCATGGCAGGATGCCCGCTCTGTGCCAGATCACGTACATCGTACGTGATCTGGTACTTCTGGGTCTGGGGCGCATGCGCGCTGCCGGCAACCCGCTCCCGTTGTGATTGGACGCAGCAGGATTGGACACAGTGGGAGCCAATCAGCGGGTCCATGGGACGCGATGTCCGCCGGGACCCGCCGATCGTTCAGGAGACAGGCAGAACAGCAGTCTGCCCATGTAAACAAAGCACACTGCCGGTCTGTGAGAGGGGAATGTACTGATCCTGTGTTTCTGCTAAGCAGGGACACGGATCATTACCTTACCCCACAGTTATTAAGCCGTATCGCAAAAAAATGGCCTGGTCATGAAAGGGGGTAAATCTTCCGGAGCTGAAGTGGTTAAAGTGGAATTTTACCCATAACACCTTGATAAAAAATAATGTTCTTCAGCAAGGAACATGCATTCCACATTTATCATTTTGCTACCAAAATGAGTGTGCGCTGTAAATGGTCTCCAGCATTGTTCCGGTTTCTTCTTGCTGGAGGCGGCCATTTTGCTGAAGCTCAGAGCCCCTGAGCAGCAGTAAATCTTTAGGCTGCCAGCAGATTCGCCTCTACAAATTTGGCACAGTGCCTAAAAATAGTGAGCAACTGAGCATGTGCAGAGCATGGTGAGACAATGTATTACTGAATTTTAAACCGTAAAGTCACTTATTTTTTTGTTTTACATAGCTATACCTGCAAAAGGGGCCAGCCTGAAGTCATCTAGCAAGACTTAAAAGGGGAAGTACAGCCACAGTTTGTTTGGTTGTATTTCTCTTGTGTATCACAGGAGTTCAGTTCGTTCTGCACTCCTGTGACCCGTTTTCAACTGACAGCGGGCTGAAGCCCACTGTTGTCTGCTGATGTCACAGACCCGGTCCAGGCTCAGGCAAGATTGCGACAATGATCGCTACATTCCTGAACCGGCACCCGATTTGGCGAACTGCTGAGAGCCTGAGTCGGCAGCTCCCGCCCTCTCCACAGCCCAGCGCTGCAGTGACAGAGCAGACAATGGTGACAGTCAGTAGCCCTCTGCTTAGGGAGCCCTGAGAACCGAGCGGTCGGCGTGGTTTGATTGGTCAGTTCTCAGTGCTAGAGCCGGTCGGGGACTGATGCTGCATCCACCCAAGTGAGTATGATTCTAAAATAAAAAAAAGTCAAAAACTTCTTTTATTTTTTTTTTTTTAGGACTAAAGTTCTATTTTAAACAATGTGCCTCTATCGCCATAAAAATTGATTTTAAATTCCTGTGACGCCATCAATTCTTTCCAGGTCTATTGACAATCTCTTGGCAGCAGCAGGACCTTGGTGTTGTGCATGCCTTAATCTAAAACTACCAATTCCAGTGATTCCCATGGGACTAAAGTGTAGTTTCTGGACAGTGGGTGGTGAACGCGGATGTACTGTATAAGGCAGGGGTGCTCAACCCGTGGCCCATGGAGCCAAGAAAGCGCAACTCAATCGCTCTTGGATGGTGGTTTGGCAAGTCCAGATAGTACTCAACTGTTTACTGACTCGCCATCCCAGAGCATCAGAGTGCAAGGAGGTGGCACTGGCAATGGAGGAAGCAGGCGCTGTATAGGCCGATGTTTCCTCTGTAGCGCCAGCTCTTGTCCCAGAGCTTCAGAGTGCATGGAGGCAGCACTCGCCATGGAGGAAGCAGGCGCCGTATAGGCCAATGTTTCCTCTGTAGCACCGGCTCCTGTACCAGAGCATCAGAGTGCATGGAGGTGGCACTGGCAATGGAGGAAGCAGGCGCTGTATAGGCCAATGTTTCCTCTGTAGTGCCGGCTTCTGTCCCAGAGCATCAGAGTGCATGGAGGCGGCACTGGAAATGGAGCAAGCAGGCGCCGTATAGGTCGATGTTTCCTCTGTAGCGCCAGCTCTTGTCCCAGAGCTTCAGAGTGCATGGAGGCAGCACTCGCCATGGAGGAAGCAGGCGCCGTATAGGCCGATGTTTCCTCTGTAGCACCGGCTCCTGTACCAGAGCATTAGAGTGCATGGAGGTGGCACTGGCAATGGAGGAAGAAGGCGCCGTATAGGCCGATGTTTCCTCTGTAGTATTGGCTTCTGTCCCAGAGCATCAGAGTGCATGGAGGCGGCACTGGCAATGGAGCAAGCAGGCGCCGTATAGGCCGATGTTTCCTCTGTAGCACCGGCTCCTGTACCAGAGCTTCAGAGTGCATGGAGGCGGCACTGGCAATGGAGGAAGAAGGCACCGTATAGGCTGATGTATCCTCTGTAGCGCCAGCTCCGGTCCCAGAGCATCAGAATGCATGGAGGCAGCACTCGCCATGGAGGAAGCAGGCGCCGTATAGGCCGATGTTTCCTCTGTAGCACCGGCTCCTGTACCAGAGCATTAGAGTGCATGGAGGCGGCACTGGCAGTGGAGGAAGCAGGCGCCGTATAGGCCGATGTTTCCTCTGTAGCGCCAGCTCCTGTCCCAGAGCATTAGAGTGCATGGAGGTGGCACTGGCAATGGAGGAAGCAGGCGCCGTATAGGCCGATGTTTCCTCTGTAGCACCGGCTCCTGTACCAGAGCATTAGAGTGCATGGAGGTGGCACTGGCAGTGGAGGAAGCAGTCGCCGTATAGGCCGATGTTTCCTCTGTAGCGCCAGCTCCTGTCCCAGAGCATTAGAGTGCATGGAGGTGGCACTGGCAGTGGAGGAAGCAGGCGCCGTATAGGCCGATGTTTCCTCTGTAGCACCGGCTCCTGTACCAGAGCATTAGAGTGCATGGAGGTGGCACTGGCAGTGGAGGAAGCAGGCGCCGTATAGGCCGATGTTTCCTCTGTAGCACCGGCTCCTGTACCAGAGCATTAGAGTGCATGGAGGTGGCACTGGCAGTGGAGGAAGCAGGCGCCGTATAGGCCGATGTTTCCTCTGTAGCACCGGCTCCTGTACCAGAGCATTAGAGTGCATGGAGGCGGCACTGGAGGAAGCAGGCGCCGTATAGGCCGATGTTTCCTCTGTAGCGCCAGCTCCTGTCCCAGAGCTTCAGAGTGCATGGAGGTGGCACTGGCAATGGAGGAAGCAGGCGCTGTATAGGCTATTTCCTCTGTAGCGCCGACTCCTGTCACAGGGGAAGTGATACCAACTGCACTTCTCCTCTAATCCTTTCTAGCAGTCTGGAGAGCGATGCCGGCAGAAGCGTATTAACCCCTTCAATATCGGGCACTGACACCCCTTTTCTGCCCAGGCCAATTTTCAGCTTTCAGCGCTGTCACGTTTAGAATGACAATTGGGCGGTCATGCAACACTCTACTCATATGAAATTTGTATCATTTTTTCTCACACAAATAGAGTTAAGTTTTGGTGGTATTTATTCACCACTGGGTTTTTACTTTTTGCTAAATAAATGAAAAAAATAATAATTTGAAATAAACGTTTTTTTTTCGTTTCGGTTATAGAATTTTGTAAATAATCTCTCTATGAATTTCAGCCAAAATATATTCTGCTCTTTTTCTTTGGTGAAAATAACCCAAATTAGTGTATATTATTTAGCCAGTAGGAAAGTTATAGAGTCCACAAACAATGGGATATACCGTATATACTCGAGTATAAGCCGAGTTTTTCAGCATGTTTTTTCATGCTGAAAAAGCCCCCCTCGGCTTATACTCGAGACACAGTCTTACTTACCTTTTCCCTGGTCAGTGCGCATGTGCCGCCGCCACTCGGGAAAGCCTGTACACGTTTGGCTATTCCCGGGCAGACGGTGCATGCCCCATTTTTAAGTGTAAGGCGGAAAAGGTAATTGAGACTCCTCTGCATCCCCTGCATCTCCTCAGGAGAGGCAGTGCTGCGGGCATGGTACAGGAGATTCTCTTGTACCATGTCTGCAGCACTGCATCTCCTGTACCATCTGTGCCATATCTGTGTCATGCCTGTACCATGTGTGTCATATCTGTGCCATGCCTGTACCATCTCCTGTGCCATGCCTGAACCATCTCCTGTGCCATGCCTGTACCATCTCCAGTACCATGCCTGAACCATCTCCAGTACCATGCCTGAACCATCTCCAGTACCATGCCTGAACCATCTCCAGTACCATGCCTGAACCATCTCCAGTACCATGCCTGAACCATCTCCAGTACCATGCCTGAACCATCTCCAGTACCATGCCTGAACCATCTCCTGTACCATCTCCTGTACCATATCTGTGTCATGCCTGTACCATGTGTGTCATATCTGTGCAATGCCTGTACCATCTCCTGTGCCATGCCTGAACCATCTCCAGTACCATGCCTGAACCATCTCCAGTACCATGCCTGAACCATCTCCAGTACCATGCCTGAACCATCTCCAGTACCATGCCTGTACCATCTCCTGTACCATCTCCTGTACCATCTCCTGTACCATCTCCTGTACCATCTCCTGTACCATCTCCTGTACCATCTCCTGTACCATCTCCTGTACCATATCTGTGTCATGCCTGTACCATGTGTGTCATATCTGTGCAATGCCTGTACCATCTCCTGTGCCATGCCTGAACCATCTCCTGTACCATGCCTGAACCATCTCCTGTACCATGCCTGAACCATCTCCAGTACCATGCCTGAACCATCTCCTGTACCATGCCTGAACCATCTCCTGTACCATGCCTGAACCATCTCCTGTACCATGCCTGAACCATCTCCTGTACCAAGCCTGAACCATCTCCTGTACCAAGCCTGAACCATCTCCTGTACCAAGCCTGAACCATCTCCTGTACAATGCCTGAACCATCTCCTGTACAATGCCTGAACCATCTCCTGTACCATGCCTGAACCATCTCCAGTACCATGCTGAAAAAATCTCCTGTACCATCTCCTGTACCATCTCCTGTACCATCTCCTGTACCATCTCCTGTACCATATCTGTGTCATGCCTGTACCATGTGTGTCATATCTGTGCAATGCCTGTACCATCTCCTGTGCCATGCCTGAACCATCTCCTGTACCATGCCTGAACCATCTCCTGAACCATCTCCTGAACCATCTCCTGAACCATCTCCTGTACCATCTCCTGTACCATATCTGTGTCATGCCTGTACCATGTGTGTCATATCTGTGCAATGCCTGTACCATCTCCTGTGCCATGCCTGAACCATCTCCTGTGCCATGCCTGAACCATCTCCTGTACCATGCCTGAACCATCTCCTGTACCATGCCTGAACCATCTCCTGTACCATGCCTGAACCATCTCCTGTACCATGCCTGAACCATCTCCTGTACCATGCCTGAACCATCTCCTGTACCATGCCTGAACCATCTCCTGTACCATGCCTGAACCATCTCCTGTACCATGCCTGAACCATCTCCGGTACCATGCCTGAACCATCTCCGGTACCATGCCTGAACCATCTCCGGTACCATGCCTGAACCATCTCCGGTACCATGCCTGAACCATCTCCGGTACCATGCCTGAACCATCTCCGGTACCATGCCTGAACCATCTCCGGTACCATGCCTGAACCATCTCCGGTACCATGCCTGAACCATCTCCGGTACCATGCCTGAACCATCTCCGGTACCATGCCTGAACCATCTCCGGTACCATGCCTGAACCATCTCCGGTACCATGCCTGAACCATCTCCTGTACCATGCCTGAACCATCTCCTGTACCATGCCTGAACCATCTCCGGTACCATGCCTGAACCATCTCCGGTACCATGCCTGAACCATCTCCGGTACCATGCCTGAACCATCTCCGGTACCATGCCTGAACCATCTCCGGTACCATGCCTGAACCATCTCCGGTACCATGCCTGAACCATCTCCGGTACCATGCCTGAACCATCTCCTGTGCCATGCCTGAACCATCTCCTGTGCCATGCCTGAACCATCTCCTGTGCCATGCCTGAACCATCTCCTGTGCCATGCCTGAACCATCTCCTGTGCCATGCCTGAACCATCTCCTGTGCCATGCCTGAACCATCTCCTGTGCCATGCCTGAACCATCTCCTGTGCCATGCCTGAACCATCTCCTGTGCCATGCCTGAACCATGCCTGAACCATCTCCTGTGCCATGCCTGAACCATCTCCTGTGCCATGCCTGAACCATCTCCTGTGCCATGCCTGAACCATCTCCTGTGCCATGCCTGAACCATCTCCTGTGCCATGCCTGAACCATCTCCTGTGCCATGCCTGAACCATCTCCTGTGCCATGCCTGAACCATCTCCTGTGCCATGCCTGAACCATCTCCTGTGCCATGCCTGAACCATCTCCTGTACCATGCCTGTACCATCTCCTGTACCATGCCTGAACCATCTCCTGTACCATGCCTGAACCATCTCCTGTACCATGCCTGTACCATGCCTGCAGCCCCTGTTTTGGGTCTCGTGGTGGTCCAATTGGGTCCAGTAGCTGCTGCATTTCCCACCCTAGGCTTCTACTCGAGTCAATAAGGTTTCCCAGTTTTTTGTGATAAAATTAGGTGCCTTGGCGTTTATTCGGGTCAGCTTATACTCGAGTATATACGGTATCTGAAAATCCATCAATCCTGAAGAACTGACTCATTTCTTGGGGCACTAAAATGGCAGGGCAGTACAAAAATCAACCCAAATGACCCTTTTTTGGAAAGTACCGTGTTTCCCCATAAATAAGACCGGGTCTTGTATTAATTTTAGCTACAAAAAATTAATTAGGGTTTATTTTCAGGAGATGTCTTATTTGTCCCCTGTCTCCTCTCCCTTCATGTCCGATCAAGAACCAGCATCTCCGTATTACCAAAAATAAACTCTGGTTAAAGTCCTTCTAAAATAATTTATTCTGCTCTGTAAATGGATTATATAATGTCCAGTGTGCTTCCTTATGTAGCTTTGTAGAAAATACCTTATTTACAGCGCTGCTGGGCGCTCACATGACCTACCGGAGCTCTTCTTTCCCCCCCGAGCACTGCCGAGGGAGATGCCCAGATTCCCGCTGACGTCAGCCCTGCTCTGAGCACTGCAGAGGGAGGGGCCGCTGGCAATTAGCCGGGAGTGGGAGGAGAGCTCTGGCGGGTCACATGATCGCCCAACAGCGCCGCAAATAAGGTATTTTCTACAATCATGTTACCTAAAGGCACACACTGGACATTACATAATCCTTTTACAGCGTGGGTTACATGATTTTACAAGGGATTTTAACAAGGGCTTATTTTCGGGGTAGGGCTTATATTGCAGCCTTCCTAGAAAAGAGAGATAGGTCTTATTTTCAGGGTAGGGCTTATTTTCGGGGAAAACACGGTAGACAGTCCAAGGTATTTAGTAGGAGGCATTGCAAGTTTTTTGAAGTTGTCTTTTTTTGACAATTTTTTGAAAAATGAAGAAAATTGTGCGGCAGAGATCAAGGACACTAACTGATGACAGTATGTAAAAAAATACTGGTGCAGAGGAGGCAGTCGGCAACGCAAGCCCCATAGTAACTCTATGGGTGACGTCACTTCTCATTAATTTCCCAGCCGTCATTTCCCATTCATTGTCGGCTGTGTCCTCTGCAAAGCCTCCACCGCTGGAGACTGGACAAGAGCGGCTTCAAAAAAGGTATGTATACTGATTTCTTCTTTACATTGCTACACAGGTTAGTGTTAGATTGTGGATGTCTGTAGATGTAGCTATTTTAGTGTTAGGGTGGACTTCCTGTTTAAGGTAAAAAAAAAAAAAACACTGAGGGTTTAACACCATGTTAACATTGTGACGTCCTCTCTGCAGTCTCTGGAAGTACAGAGGGGAGTCTATAGGCTGTGTGATGCTTACTGTCATGAAGTATTCATGTGAAATAGGAAGAATAATTTCACTGTATTTCCGAACAGGCTGCTAACATATGAGGCAAATGGACACCAGGACAGAACTCGGGAGGTATTTACTGTTGCCCTATTTTGTTAAAGTTGGAGTTGCTCTTTAATGGAAGACATCTCGCAATTATTCCCATTGATGGGCGAAATGAGTCAGTGAGGAGATCCCAAGGCTAGGCTCCTTTAACGTTTGCCCTGGAATAACACTACTTTACAAATTATTAGACATGAGGGCGTGCTTCCGGCTTTTTTTTAATTTGGATGAGTCGACACCTGGGAGGCAGGGGCAAGCATTCGGGTCATGTGACCGCTGTGATTGGCTGCCGCACTGGTCACATGATCGGAAAGCTCCCGCTCACAAGTATGCATCAGGAGCTTACCGATCCCCGCCGGCTACCATGCTCTTAGCACGGTAAGTTGTAAACACAGGGCTGCATATATGCGGCCACTCAGCGTAAGGCCCACCTGCCAAGAGGCCACATATATGCGTATGGCCGACACCAAGGGGGGGTTATATTTTATTACAAGCTGTTTATTATTTAAATAAATCTGACTTGGTATTGGCCTTGTGAGTTCAGACTGGGAGAGAGAGAAGCAGCACAAGGAACAAATCAGGTGTCTCACATCCTAACAAGGGGTATGCTTGTAGAAGGAGAGAACAGAGTGACCGATCAGCTCATCATTCTGCTGCTTCCCCTTTACTGTCCAATTACAAGCTGGGACAACACCTGTAAGTTTTACAGAACTGCAGAAGGGAAAATAAAATCAGGTCTCCTGCTCTGCTCCCTGCTGTATGACAGAGCTGTGTAAATCTTAAGACTGGATGAACAGAAATTAAAATTCTGTCCAGATGTATTTCGGCCTGGGGTTCAGCTTTTATAACAAATAGATTTTGTACTTTTCTCAGACTCCACCATGGCATGCAGTTCATAGACGCTCAGACTCCCCCCATGGCATGTAGTTCATAGACGCTCAGACTCCCCCCATGTCATGTAGTTCATAGATGCTCAGACTCCCCCCATGGCGTGTAGTTCATAGACGCTCAGACTCTCCCCATGGCGTGTAGTTCATAAACAGACCTGTACCACAGAAACCCGTGCAAAGCTATGGGACTGGGGGGTAGTGACTAAAATTGGAGAGTGCAAAATCTGGTGCAACTCTTCAGCTTCCAGTTTTTTTTATTGCCAAAGCTTAAATGAACAAGCTGAAGCTAGAATCTGATTGGCTACCATGCACAGCGGCACCAGATTCAGAGTTTACCAGTTTAGTAAATCAACCCCAGTCCGTCTGCTATTCCTGGGACTCACTTGAGTGTCTCAGCGAGGAAGAAGCTCTGCTGGACATCGTCGTAGGCTGGTGAGGAGGAGTAGACGTCCTTCACCCCCGAGAATCCGCCACTCACTCTGCAGTACTTCTCAATGGCCTGTAGGTGGAGACAAACTCCTGTTAATCTGGCTACAGTGACACAAAGCTTACAACATTTAATAAAGTTTGGTTTTATGCAGTATACCTGCGCGGCCTCCCAGCCCCAGGCGCGGTATTTGGGGTCGTGGGTGAAGCGCCACATGTACCAGTACGTTTCTATGACCTCTGGACGCAGGATATAATACTTCTCGTTCTGCCGCACGGCCACAGCTTCTGCGCCACCCTCGAATTTAAAGGCCTCTGGACCCAACTTCAACACTGTCAGGAAAGAAACAGAGAGGAGAGTGAGAAACAAGACGGGGGGGGGGGGGGGTTTAGATTTTCCGTAAAATTCTCCTCTCATTATAGATCAGGGATTACACAGGCAAACGCACATTACAGCCATGGCCAAAAGTTTTGAGAATGACGCAAATATAAATTTTCACAGTCTGCTGCCTCAATGTTTATGATGGAATTTGCAGATACTCCAGAATGTTATGAAGAGTGATCAGATAAGGTGCATTTATTTGGAGAACCCCGCATTGCCATAAAAATGAACTTAATACTATAAAATGGGATTTTTGGCTTAAGAATAAGAATTTTTATTCCTTTTCCTTGGGGTATGCCCCCCTTCCCTCTCCACCTTCCAATTCTTCAGAATTGCTCCCCTCCCCGCCTTCTAATTCTTCGGAATTGCTCCCCTCCCCGCCTTCTAATTCTTCGGAATTGTTTCCCTCCCCTCTCTGCCTTCCAATTCTTCGGAATTGTTTCCCTCCCCTCTCTGCCTTCCAATTCTTCGGAATTGTCCTCCCCCCCCCCAATGGCCCGACTCAGCCTGATTTCCTACACCCTCAATTTACTTTTCTCCCCCCCCCCTTTTTTTTGTCCTTATTACTCATCATTCGCTCCTCCACTCTTAAAGCGGAGTTCCAGCCATTTACTCACCTGTCCAACGGTCCAGCGATGCGGCCGCCGGAAGCCTCGATCCTCTCCCTCGGCGCCGGCATCACTGCTGTGGGCACCCGGCTGTTACAGTTTGCGGCTTCACAGCCGGGTACCCACTGCGCATGCGCGAGTCGCGCTGCGCGCCGTGATTGGCCGGCAATCTTCTGGGACCTCTGACGTGTCCCAGAAGATTGCAGGGAGGGAGGGGGAGAGGAGAACTTCCGCTCAGGGCGCCGCGGCGCTCCGAGCGGAAGTGGGAGCGGGTACCTGTCAAAACTAGGTACCCGCCCCCCCCCCAAAAAATGAGATGCCAAATGTGGCATGTCGGGGGGTCAGGACTCCCTAAAGCGGAAGTTCCACTTTTGGGTGGAACTCCGCTTTAATTACCATCACTGATTTGTTGTTAATTATTGTATTATTTTTGTATTATTTCTTTTCCCTGTTTGTTAATATGTTATGTTGGATTTACCATATTTGATGTATATTAATATTTATTGTTATTCATTCTAGATACGGTGATATGATTAACCCCTTTAAAACCGGAAGGATTTGCCCCCTTAATGACCAGGCCCTATTTTGCGATTCGGCACTGCGTTACTTTAACTGACAATTGCGCGGCCGTGCGACGCCGTACCCAAACAAAATTTACGTCCTTTTTTTTTCCCCACAAATAGAGCTTTCTCTTGGTGGTATTTGATCACCTGTGCGATTTAAATTTTTTTTTTTTTAAACAAAAAGAGAGACAATTCTGAAAAAAAATAAAAAAACATTATTGTTCACATTCTGTTATGTGAAATTCTCAAAAAAAAAATTTAAAAATCAAAATATTTTAACATTTTAAGCGAATTTTGATTGGTTTGCGCAAAAGTTATGACGTCTACTAACTAGTAGAGTAGTTAAACATGAGGGGTGAGAAAAAAAATCTGAGTAAAATTCCCAAGGCTAACCATAGCCAACCAGTTAACAGAGCTCAACCATAAACAACTGGAGCTCACCTGAAAAAAACGGAATTTTTGTAAAATCTTACCGTAAAATTATTTTCTCTGAGTCCTCCGACAGTCGCCGCCCCTCATAAGTCATCACTATTGGGTATTCACTTCCGCTCTGCAGGAGTAGCTAGGCATAAGACTTAGTTAAAAGAACGAAAGCATTTAGCATAGACACACCCATGGGGGCTGCCCCACTGGTCAATACCCCACTGCAGTAATCCCTCCCGACTCAGTTTGGTAGAATAGCAGTAGGTGTACAAGAAAAAACCCCAAAAGAGGGGCGGGGGCGGCGACTGTCGGAGGACTTTTAGAGAAAGGAATTTTACGGTAGGATTTTACAAAAATTCAGTTTTCTCTTACGTCCTCCGACAGTCGCCGCCCCTCATAAGTCATCACTATTTGGATGTCCCAAAGCCGTGTAGACATGAGGGGTGGGAGACGCAACCGCACAAAAGGCAACGCAGTACCCACATCAGAGAAAGGAACCTTACACGCACAGTAAGAGAACCTTCTGGGCAATAGAAAAGGCTCAACAGGAGCAACAGCCCAGGAAAACAAATTACCCAGGGGATAAACACCCCAACAGCCAGGGACTCACAAAAAAAAAAAACAAGGGTCCCCTATGGCACTGCCGCACTGAGAACTTTGCGGCCAAAGGAGGCATCAGCTGATGCCAGAACATCCACCTTATAGAATTTGGAAAAGGTGTGCACCGACGACCAAGTCGCAGCCTTGCACACCTGGGCCACCGAGGCCTGATGCCGGTAGGCCCAGGACGTACTCAATGATCTGGTAGAGTGCGCCTTAACAGGGAAGGGTGGAACCAGTTCCTTCAAAGCATAGGCCTGTTTAATGGTCTGTCTGATCCATTTGGCAATGGTCGCCGCAGATGCAGCCATGCCCTTCCGAGGTCCCTCAGGAAGGACAAAGAGGGAATCCGATTTCCGAAAGGATTCATTGGACGACAGGTAAACTCTGATCGCCCTGACAACATCCAAGGAATGCAATGCAACCTCCTTAGGATGCTTAGGCTTCACACAGAGCGAAGGCAGGACAATGTCCTCATTAAGGTGAAAATAAGAGACCACCTTAGTTAGGGAGAAAAGATGAATGAGGTCGTAAGACCACCTTATCCTTATGAACCACCAGGAAAGGAGAGTGGCAAGACAACGCCGCCAATTCTGACACCCTGCGAGCCAAAGTGATCGCCACTAGAAAGGCAACCTTTTTCGACAACAGAGGTAACGATATCTCCCGGATGTTTTTAAAGGGAGAACGCTGTAATACGGACAGAACCAAGTTCAAGTCCCATGGAGGTAAAGGCTCCCTCTGGGGAGGAGCCAAATGTCGCACACCTTGAATAAAGGTGCGAATCAAGGAATGAGACGCCACAGGGCGTTGAAAAAGAACAGCCAGTGCAGAAACCTGGCCCTTTATCGTGGCCAGCGCCAAGCGCTGGTCTACACCAGTCTGAAGGAAAGCCAACACCCTCGTCACAGAGTATGAGCGAGGGGAAAACCCCCTGGACACACACCAGGCAAAATAGGCTTTCCAAGTGAGATAATAAATCTTACCAGACGAGGCTTTCCTAGCCTTGATTAAAGTAGGAATGACCTCTGGGGAGAGACCCCTGTCTCTCAGGACCTGGCTTTCAACAGCCAGGCCGTTAAAGCCAGCGACTGTAAAGAAGGATGGAAGATCGGTCCCTGAGACAGTAGATCTTCCCGCAGTGGCAGCCGCCAAGGAGGCTCGACTGCCAGGGGAACAACGTCGGCGTAACAGGACCGGCGTGGCCAGTCCGGCGCCACTAGAATCACTAAGTTCGGTTCCGAGGCCAGCCTGCGAAGGAACCTGGACAACAACTGAATCGGAGGAAAGGCATACATCAGACGATACCGATGCCAAGGGGCCACCAACGCATCCGAGGTGTCCGCCCGCGGATCGCGCGTTCTTGCCACGAACCTTTCCTCCTTGTGGTTTAGCCGAGACGTGAACAGATCCACGTCCAGGGATCCCCACTTCACACCCAGCATTTGGAAGACCTCCGGGTGTATGGACCATTCCCCTTGGTCCAGGGTCTGGCGGCTCAGATAGTCGGCCTGCCAATTCTCCACACCCGGAATATGAACTGCTGAAATTGCCGGGACATGGGTCTTTGGCCCAAGACAGAATGTCGGTCACCTCCCGGGCTGCCCGGGCACACCTGGTGCCCCCTTGGTGGTTGATGTAAGCCACCGCGGTAGCATTGTCCATCTGTACCCGAACAGGACGGCCCTGAAGTCGATCCGACCACTGGAAGAGACAGAGCTTGATCGCTCTCAAGTCCAATATGTTGATCGGAAGGGAGTATTGCTCCTCCGACCAAGTGCCCTGGGCAGACAGGTTGCCCAGAACACCACCCCAGCCCGACAGGCTGGCATCCGTGGTAATCACCGTCCACAGCAACGGACGGAAGGATTTCCCTTCTAACACAGCCAGGGACTGAAGCCACCACAGAAGATCCATTCTGGTTTGGCGACTCAACAAAACCCTCAGATCCAAGGACTGAGGAAGCCTGTCCCACCTGGCCAAGATCTCAGCTTGGAGAGACCGTGTGTGAAACTGAGCAAGTGGGAACGCCTCGAAGGCTGATACCATCAACCCCAGGCACCGCATACAGGTCCTGAACGACGAGGACTGGTTGTCCCTGAGGGACCTGACCTCGTTTTGAAGGGTCCGGAGCTTGTCCAGAAAAACCTTCACTTGAGCAGAGTCCAGAACCATTCCCAGATAGGGAAGATGAACCGAAGGAGACATGGTCGACTTCTGAACGTTGATGGTCCAACCAAACTCCTGTAGCGTCTGTACCGTAGTCGACAAGATTGCACGTCAGGCTCTGACTGGCACTCGATCTCAACAGAAGATCGTCTAGATATCCCAAGACCGCAATGCCCGGTGCCCTCAACAGGCCCAGAACAGGCGCCAGCACTTTGGTAAAGACCCTTGGAGCCGAAGCGAGACCGAAAGGTAACGCTACAAACTGATAATGGTCCTCCGCAATGGCGAACCGAAGGTACCTCTGATGACCCTCGAAAATGGGGATGTGCAGATACGCATCCTTCAGGTCGATAGAGGCCAGGAATTCCCCTGGACTCAGGGAGGTCACCACCGAGCGGAGGGATTCCATGCGGAACTTCTGAACGCGCACGAAGCGGTTCAGAGCTTTTAAGTCCAGGATAGGACGCACCTTGCCCTCCTTTCTGGGCACAGTGAACAGATTGGAGTAAAACCCCCGAAACCTGTCCCGATGAGGCACCGGGACAATTACCCCCTGGACCTGGACCGCTTGATGCAGGTCCTGTAAACGCCCCGGGGTCAAATAAAGATTTGAGAGAAAGAATCTGTCCGCCGGCCGCGAAAGGAATTCGATCTTGTATCCCGATCGAATGATTTCCTGAACCCACCTGTCCGGAATTCGGAGCAGCCAAGGTTGGAGGAAACCGCGCAAACATCCCCCCACCCCTGAAACGGGTGAGGGCGTCCCTTCAGGCAGAGGCGGGCTAAGCCGCCGTGCCGGCATGGCCGTACTTTTGCTTACCCGCCCAGGGCTTCTTCTGGCCACCTTGGCCCTCCTTGAAAGGTTTGCCCTTAAACTGTAACTTAAAGGCATGAAAAAACCCCTGAGTGGGTCTAAAGGCGGGACCCCGCTTGCCACGAAAGGACTTGTTCGTCGGATTCTGGGGCAGCAGAGTGCTCTTGCCCCCAGTGACTCCATTCACCAAAGTATCCAAAGCCTCACCAAAAAGGAGAGACCCAGCATAGGGAAAATCAGCCACCGTTTTCCGTGACGTCTGGTCAGCCGACCAGCTCTTCAGCCAGATCAGTCGACGGTTAAGCACCGCCACACTAGACAGGCGTGCAGCCAAAAGGGCCTCATTTAAGGCCGCATCGCACAAAAACATGACCCCTTGATGAATTTGGTCCACCATTTCCAGCGTAGCAGGTGGGGCAGAATCAGACACTAGTGTGCGTCTAAGCACCTCAGTCCAGTCCGCCAACGCCTGAGCCACCATGACAGAAGCGAAAATAGGTTTGAGCATGGAACCCACCACCGTATAGGCATGGCGGGCAAGAGACTCCAACCTCCTGTCCGTAGGATCCCGGAACACCGGAGTATCCTCAGTGGGGACCAGAGTAGCCTTGTTTAACACGGCCACAGCGTGATCCACCTTGGGAGCCACGGACCAGCGCGCATCCGTAGAAGGCGCAAAGGGGTACAGCAGTTTAAACCGACTAGGCACAGTGAAGGGGTGTTATAAACTGCGCCATTGTTCATTCACTGTGTGATGAAACTCAGCGGGGCAGGGAAAAACCTGCGCCGACTTGCGGGCCCTATGTGTACCAAATGAGGACACAAGGGCCGGAGGAGTGGGCTCATCCTCCAAATGTAGTGTTTCTTTCACAGAAGAAAATAAATCATCCATGTGTGCGCGTTCTTCAGGCTAGCCTGGGGAAGATTCATCAGCCCCCTCCACCTCCGCCTCCCCCTCAGACCCCAGAGGGTCCAGGGACAAGTGAGCCCCCGAAAGGGGCACGCCAGCCATAGCAGCCACATCACCATCTGAATCAGAGTAGAAAGACAATCTGGGCCTTTTCCTAGCAGCACGTTCAGCCATCAGCACCTCCATTTTTTACACCAAAGACGCCACCACAGCGGCCAAATCAGGTATAACAGGGGGTTCAGCAGAACTGGGGTCCCCCGCCAAGGCTGGGGGGAATTTGCTGTCCTGAGAATCCATTGCAAAAACACAATAGTGAAAGTACTGGCCCTTTAAAAGCGCTGCGGATAGCGCAGCCCACCGCTATAAACACAGTGTACACAGACCCCCCAAAAGGGACAAAACTGAGCCAGGAAGGATAACACCGAGAGATATGGAAGAGACAGTCTGCAGAGCCCCACAGAGTGTTACCACACCGAATGCTGCTCCAGAGGAAAAGGAAGTGAGGTCACCAGAGGCTGAACTATATGCTTGAAGGCCCAGGGAAAATGGCTGCCCATAGAAATGAATGGGAGGCTTCGGCAAGATGGCCATCGACATGTGCTCGGAACGATCGTTCTGCCACACACAAGATGGCGCCGGACGGCGCCAAAATCACTACACAGCAAGCTATAGTAAAAGCCCACAGTGAAGCCAGACATGCTGCCCACATCCAAAATGGCAGACCGCGTGGTTTTCAGCTGCAGCGGTCGCCTCACATACAGTCTGCACCTCCCAAACACTAAAAGTGTAATAAAAAAAAAGAACCCCGCAGGGATCGCATCGGGGGCCCCACAAACGCACAGACATGAGGGGAAACACAGCAACACAGGACTGCCACCCCAGACAGAGGTCCCCACACAGAAAGTACTTACCTGTACCGGACGGCGTGGGGTGCCTCTATGAACGGAAAGCCTCTGTCCTCAGATGACAGGGAATGCCGTCAGCCAAAAACGCAGGACACTGCAGCACAGAACCGCAGATGTGTTCAGTGAGGTAGCCCCCTCACAGGCTGCATCCCTGCTGCGAGCAGGGATGGGTCGTTCATAGCGCCGGGGTGAACCATAGCCGAACGCTCGATGGCGGGCTGGGGATCTATCTGACCCTCTGCCCTGGAGAACCAGGGCGGCCAGTCCGATTCCCAGCTCCGCATGATCCATCTTCATCCGAAGATCCGACTAAACTAAAGCTGACAAAATAAACAGCTAGTAAAGCAAAGAAAAAACTGACATTTTGCAAATAAAAATCAAAGAAAAGATTAGAAAGGCTGAGACTGAAGCCCCAGCACAGGGAAGCCTGACTACTCCTGACGCTAGGCAGAGACAAACTGAGTTGGGAGGGATCACTGCCGAGGGGTATTGACCAGTGGGACAGCTCCCATGGGTGTGTCTATGCTAAATGCTTTTGTTCTTTTAACTAAGTCTTATGCCTAGCTACTCCTGCGGAGCGGAAGTCAATACCCAATAGTGATGACTTATGAGGGGCGGCGACTGTCGGAGGACGTAAGAGAAACAGGTGCCTATAGCTGAGAGTGGGAGTATACACCCTGGGACTGCCCATAGGCGTAGTCAAACTTTTTCCTGCCTAGTGTCCTACTCCTGTAGGGGGCAGCATAACCCAATGGTTAAGAAGAATCAGGAGCTGTATCCATCAATGGACGAAATAGAAAAAACATTTCCACTGCATTTGTGAAGGCGACTTCAGGGTGCCCAATAAAGTCCAGCAAGCGCTAGGACCGTTTCCTACAGTTGATTGAGCTGCGGGATCGGGATGCTCCCAGTGCAGAGCTTTCTCAGGAATGGCAGAAGGCAGGTGTGAGTGCGTCAAAACACACAGTGAGGAGACTTTTGGAGGATGGCCTGGTGTCAAGAAGGGCAGCAAAGAAGCCACTTCTCGCCAGGAAAAACATCAGGGACTGACTGATATTTTGAAAAAGGTCCTGGGATTGGACTGCTGAGGACTGGGGGGAAAGTAATCTTCTCTGAAGAATCCCCTTTCTGATTGTTTGGGGCATCTGGAAAATACCTTATCCAGAGAAGAAAAGGTGAGCATTACCATCAGTCCTGTGCCATGCCTCCTGAGACCATTCATGTGTGGGGTTGCTTATCAGCCAAGGGAGTGGGCTCACTTACAATTTTGCCTAAGAACACCGCCATGAATAAAGAATGGTCCAAAAACATCCTCCGAGAGCAACTTCTCCCAAAGATCCAAGAACAGTTTGGTGAGGAACAATGCCTTTTCCAGCATGATGGAGCACCTTGCCATAAGGCCAAAGTGATCACTAAGTGGCTTGGGGAACAAAACATGGAAATTTTGGGTCCATGGCCAGGAAACTACCCAGACCTTAAAGCAGAGTCCCGGCCTCGGGGGTCAATTTGAGCTAAGAAAAAACCCCGGGACAGTCAAGGCTAGTACATTCCACAATGGATAGCCTCTGAACTGTCGCACTTACCTGTAAGAAGAAATACTTACCTTGAAAATATCTTCTCCAGCACTGGCATCTCAGGTGTGGGCAGCTGAAGCCGGAGCGTCCCTCTTCGTGTCCTCTTCTGTGACGTCGGAGTCCCACAATGCACTACACCGGCCCCGCTCGTCACTTCCTGTTTGCGATGATTCCTGGGAGCTGAACGTCATCGCTCCCAGGAATCAATGCGCCTGCACCGGCCCCGCTCGTCACTTCCGGTGCAGGCATGGCATCCCTGCAGAGCTTCTGGGCATGCCCAGAAGCTGTTTAGCAGGGAATGCCGCGCCTGCACCGGAAGTGACGAGCGGGGACGGTGCAGGTGCATTGATTCCTGGGAGCGATGACGTTCAGCTCCCAGGAGTCAATGCAAGCCGGAAGTGACGGCGCGGGCTGCGGCCGCAGAGGGAGGAAGTAGAAGGAAGGTGAGTATATTTATTTTCTTCTATTATAAGGTAAGTGAACAAAAAAAAAAAAAAAATCGCCAGTATCCATTTCTTTTTCAGGTGGCACTCAGCAATCGGATGGCCCAAAATCGCTTTTGAGGCCGTAACTCCCGCTTTAATGCCATTGAGAACTTGTGGTCAATCCTCAAGAGGCGGGTGAACCAAAAAAAACCCCACAAATTCTGACAAACTCCAAACATTGATTATGCAAGATTGGGGGGCGGCCATCAGTCAGGATGTGGCCCAGAAGCTGATTGACAGCATGCCAGGGGGGATTGCAGAGATCTTTAAAAAAAAAGGGTCAGCACTGCAAATATTAACTCTACATAAACTTAATGTAATTGTCAATAAAACTCTCTGACACTCATACAATGCTTGGAATTATACTTCGGTATCCCATAGTAACATCTGACACAGAGATCTAAAAACACGGAGGCAGCAGACTTTGTGAACATTTAACATTTGCGTCATTCTCAAAACTTTTGGTCACATGACTGTACACATTTTATAGGCTGGATGGGTGTCACGGCTTGCCATTGTCCCTGACCTGATGATCCCCAAACATTGCAGGGAGGTGCAAAGCTTAAAAGTTGGAGAAAAAGTTTACCAAAAGCAAATACAGAAGAACAATGACTTTTTTTTTCTGGTACATTCAAACCCTTATTTGAGCAAGAACACACTGGTACTAAGTAGTGCCACCTCCTGGCACCTGGCAAATGTCCAAGATTCTGCTGGACAATCCTGGGATTTTGAACCGTCCTGTAGCATCAGTGACCTGCACACCCAGGAGATCTGACTACTCTTCCACTGGCACGTTCTGAACCTTTCCTGCCAGAACAGCACATACATAGTAAATACAGAAGAACAATTACTTTTTTTTTTCTACTGGTACATTCAGACCCTTTTATGTGTGAGAACACACCGGTACTTAGCAGCACAACCTCCTGGCACTGGCATAGCTGCCAGGTATCCTGGTCTCTGCTGGACAGTCCTGAGATTTTGAACCCTGTCCTGTAGCACTGGTGGCCTGCACACCAAGGAGAGCGGATTATTTTTCTACCGGCACATTTAGGTTACCTGAAATCAACCCTTTTGATTGCTAGCTGTACATTTAAAGCCCCAGTCCACTTTAAATTTGAATACATTCCAGGTGCGCCAAAACAAAAAAGTGCATCAGCAGTGCAGGTCATGTGACACTTTATACAGATCTGTGTGTGGGAGGAGCCATCTGCATCGGCAGTGCAGGTCATGTGACACTTTATACAGATCTGTGTGTGGGAGGAGCCATCTGCATTGGCAGTGGAGGTCATGTGACATTTTATACAGATCTATGTGTGGGAGGAGCCATCTGCAGTGCAGGTCATGTGACACTTTATACAGATCTGTGTGTGGGAGGAGCCATCTGCATTGCAGGTCATGTGACACTTTATACAGATCTGTGTGTGGGAGGAGCCATCTGCATTGCAGGTCATGTGACACTTTATACAGATGTGTGCGTGGGAGGAGCCACCTGCATTGGCAGTGCAGGTCATATGACACATTATACAGATCTATGTGTGGGAGAAGCCATCTGCATCGGCAGTGCAGGTCATGTGACACTTTATACAGCTCTGTGTGTGGGAGGAGCCATCTGCATCGGCAGTGCAGGTCATGTGACACTTTATACAGATCTGTGTGTGGGAGGAGCCACCTGCATTGGAAGTGCAGGTCATGTGACACATTATACAGATCTATGTGTGGGAGAAGCCATCTGCATCGGCAGTGCAGGTCATGTGACACTTTATACAGCTCTGTGTGTGGGAGGAGCCATCTGCATCAGCAGTGCAGGTCATGTGACACTTAAGGCCCCTTTCACACTTATGCGACCTAAAAGTCGCGTGATTTTACAGCAATTTTTTTTGCCGCGATTTTGCCTGGACTTGAAATAATGCCTATGCACCGCAAAATGCATTAAAATCAGCCCAAAGGAGTGCAGGGACTACTTTGAAGTCGCACAGATATGAACGGTACTCACTGGAAATAATGGAGTATGACTTGTCATGCAACTTTGCAGTCCCAAGTCTCAGGTGTGAAAGGGACCTTATACAGATCTATGTGTGGGAGGAGCCACCGGCATCAGCAGTGCAGGTCATGTGCCACTTTATACAGATCTATGTGTGGGAGGAGCCACCTGCAGCGGTGTGCAGGTCATGTGACACTTTATACAGATCTATGTGTGGGAGGAGCCACCTGCAGCGGCAGTGCAGGTCATGTGACACTTTATACAGAGCTATGTGTGGGAGGAGCCACCTGCATCAGCAGTGCAGGTCATGTAACACTTTATACAGATCTACGTTGGGGAGGAACCACCTGCTTCGGGAGTGCAGGTCATGTGACACTTTATACAGATCTGTGTGTGGGAGGAGCCACCTGCATCGTTAGTGGAGGTCATGTGACACTTTATACCAGGGGTCTTCAAACTATGACCTTCCAGTTGTTCAGGAACTACAATTCCTGTTATGAGTTTTACAATGCCTCATGGGAGGTGTAGTTCCGCAACAGGTGGAGGGCCATAGTTTGAGGATCCCAGCTTTATACAGATCTGTGTGGGAGGAGCCATCTGTATCGGCAGTGAAGGTCATGTGACACTTTATACAGATCTGTGTGTGGGAGGAGCCACCTGCATCGGCAATGCAGGTCATGTGACACTTTATACAGATCTATGTGTGGGAGGAGCCACCTGCTTTAAGAGTGCAGGTCATGTGACACTTTATACAGATCTGTGTGTGGGAGGAGCCAACTGCATCAGGAGTGCAGGCCATGTGACACTTTATACCAGCGGTTCTCAACTCCTGTCCTCAGGACCCACTAACAGGCCAGATTTGCAAGATAACTGAAATACATCACAGGTGATATGATTTGCTGCTCAGTGATTGCAGTATTCTAGTCTGCATCTCCCCAAGGTAATACTTAAAATCTGGCCTGTTAGTGGGCCCTGAGGACTGGAGTTGAGAACCACTGCTTTATACAGATGTGTGGGAGGAGCCACCTGCATCGGCAGTGCAGGTCATGTGATACTTTATACATATCTGTGTGCTCGAGGGCATTCTGAAATAACCAAATCATTTCCCCTCCCGCTGACAATCACCTGTCCTGTCATATGACTCGTGACACGTGTGAGCGATCTCCGCCCCCAGCTGAAGGTAGTGTCCAGCCTTGTCTTCCGGCGACCCATCTGCACCCAGAGCGAACATGCCACCCGCGAAGCAGGTCAGATGACCCATCTTCCTCTCCAGGTGACCGTTCTTCCATTCGCCAATGAAGGTGAGACCGCCATTCGACTTACGGACGAGGTGCTTCTCGATGGCCTATGGCAGAGCAGAGAGGGAACAGAAGATGCAGTCACATATATAGCAGATCATTATTCATCCGAGGATGGATGACTCCAAAAAACAACAAATACAAAACTACTTCCTGAACTTAAAAATATTTAGCTGGGAGGCACAAAGCATGGAATGTTTTAATCATCCCCTGGATATAATGTAAGGTTACTCACTTCTATGGCATTGTCATACATGTTCCGAGCGTCCATGTCCGTCTTGTCAGACACCAGCCAGGCCTTCAGGAGATACTCGTAAAAACTGTCCCCCAATCCGCCGACAGAGGTGTGGTCTGCAGGAAGTGACAACATTCCATTTTCAGTACTTCCTGGGACTTGTACAATCTACACACCATATCACACTCCCCCCCCACATTCTTTAACTGCTTGCTGACAGCCTACTGTAGATTTGCAGTGGCAAAGCGCCCTCCCTGCGCTGGATCACGTACCTAGCATGTAATCCGCGTGCGCCCAGGCTTAAATTCCGGCCCAGCTGTAATTCGTTAAACACAAGCCAATCAGCGGGGCTCAGGTGCCCGCTGATTGGCTCAGTGATTCCCGGAACAGATCTCTGGGATTATAAACAATACAGAGCTCTGTACACTGACAGAGGATCTCACTGATTGGTTACTCCCTGCTAAGCAGGGAAAAAACTCATCAAGAGCCTTAGAAAAAGCAGCACATATCACACATAGTTAGGCACACGTTTAACCCTTTGCTTACCGTAGATGTTAACCCCCTTCCAAGCCAGTGTCATTAGTACAGTGACAGTGCATAGTATATTAGCGCTGATCACTGTATTAACCACTTCTGGACCAGACGATTTCCCTCCTTAATGACCAGGCCATTTTTTTGCGATTCGGCACTGCGTTACTTTAACTGACAATTGCGCGGTCGTGCGACGCTGTACCCAAATAAAATTGATGTCCCTTTTTCCCCTACAAACAGAACTTTCTTTTGGTGGTATTTGATCACCTGTGCGGTTTTTATTTTTTGCGCTATAAACAAAAAAAAAGCGACAATTCTAGAAAAAAAAAAAATATATATATTTTTCACTTTGTCATATAACATTACCAATGAAAAAAAAAAAAAAAATAATAAAAATCTAATTTTTTCATCATTTTAGGCCAATTTGTATTCTGCTACATATTTTTGGTATAAAAAAATCCCAATAAGTGTATATTGATTGATTTGTGCAAAAGTTATCGCGTCTACAAACTACGGGACAGATTTATGTCATTTTTATTTATTTAGTAGTAATGGCGGCGATCTGCGATTTTTAGCGAGACATTGTGGCAGACAGATCAGACACCTGACATTTTTGACACTTTGGGGGGGGGGGGGGGGGGTAGACCAGTGACATTACTACAGTAATCAGTGCTAAAAATATGCACTGTCACTGTACTAATGACACTGGCAGGGAAGGGGTTAACCCTATGGGTGATCAATGGGTTAAATGTGAGCCTAGGGGAGTGATTCTAACTGCCAACTACCGTGTGACATAAAATTTTCCAAATATTCTCTAGGGTCTTTGCTATAAAAAAAAATGGGATTTGAACTTACCGCAAAATCCATTTCTCTAAGGTTCATTGCTGGACACAGCTCCTGATCCTCTTAACCATTGGGTTATACTGCCCCCTATAGGAGTAGGACACTACGCAGAAAAAAAGTCTGAGTACGCCTATGGGCAGTCCCAGGGGGGTATACTCCCTCTCTCTGCTATAGGTACTCAGTTTTGTTACAAGCAGTGTCATAAGAATTATAACTCCACAGAGGGGTGGGTGCTGTGTCCATCAATGAACATCACAGAAATGGATTTTACGGTAAGTCAAAAATCCCATTTTCTCTTTTGGTCATTGGCAAACACCTCCTGATCTTAATCACTGGGACATCCCAAAGCAGTATTAAACATGAGGAGTGGGAACAGCGAAAAGTAAATTCCCAAGGCTAACTATAGCCAACCAGGTAAACAGGAGCTCAACGAAAACAACTGGAGCCCACCTGAAAAAAACAATACACCCTCAAAGAGGACCATGTCCTCTAAACACCAGCCTTTAAAAACCTTGCAACCAAAGGAAGTATCCACAGATGCCAACACATCCACTTTATAGAACTTTGTGAAAGTGTGCACCAACGACCAAGTGGCCGCCTTGCAAACCTGCGTCACTGACGCCTGATGACGGAAGGCCCAGGAGGCACTGAGCGCCCAAGTAGAATGTGCCTTGACAGGGAAAAGAGGAACCTGACCCCTGATGGAATAGACCTGAACCACCATCTGTCTGATCCATCTGGAAATGGTCGCAGAGGAAATGGACAACCCTTTCCGAGGCCCATCTGTGAGCACAAATAGGGAGTCTGACTTCCTAAAAGACTCCGTAGCTGCTAGGTACTGGTTTCCCTCGGATTAGTTGGCCAGGGACACAGGGAAGGCAACACAATGTCTTCAATCAAAGTAAAATCAGAGACAACCTGAGGAAGGAACAACGGACAGGGGCGAAGAACCACCTAATCACTGTGAGCCACCAGTAAGGTGAACGACAGAATAACGCGGTCAATTCCGAAAGCCACCAAAAAGTCCACCTTCTGGGACAGTGTAAGCAGGGGAATCTCCCAAAGATTCTCAAAAAGAGTCTACTGGAGGACTGAGAGCACCAAATCGAGGTCCCAAGGCAGCAACAGAGACCGCACCGAAAAAAGAGGGAGGATGAACCCAAGAGACTCACACCACGCAATGTACGTCTTCCACGCAAGATGGTAGATCTTCCTAGAAGTGGATTTCCTAGCTTTTAACAGCATTGGAATCACAGACTCAGACAAACCTCTATCCATCAGCACCTGGCGTTCGACAGCCAAGCTGTCAAAGCCAGCGACTGTAGAGCAGGATGGAAGATTGGTCTTTGTGACAGCAGCTTCCAAGGAACGTCGGCGACCAGCCACACCAGATCAGCGTACCAAGCCTGGCAAAGCCAGTCCAAGGCCAATAAGATGACCAGAATTGCTTCTGCCTCGATCCTGCGTAGAAATCTTGGCAGAAGCTTGAGAGGACAGAACGTATAAATCAGATGATACGGACCCCATGGGGCCACCAGCGCATCCGTGACATCCACCAGAGGATCCTGTGACCGAGCCACAAACCTCTGCACCTTTCTGTTGAGCCAGGACGCCAACAGGTCCAACTCGGGGATGCCCCACCAGAGACACAACTGATGAAAAACCTCTAGATGAAAGGACCACTCCCCTTGGTCCAACGCCTGCTGACTGAAGAAATCCGCCTGCCAGTTTTCCCCGGGAATGTGTAAGGTGGAGAGGGCTGGAACGAACCGTTCTGCCCATCTTAGAGGGCTGGCTACCTCCAGAGCCACCAGGACACTTCTTGTGACCCCCTGGAGATTGACATAAGCCCCGGCATTGTCCGATTGAGTGCGCACTGGACATCCCTGAAGACGATCCGTCCAATGTTCCAGGCACAGCCTGATTGCTGGGAGTACCAAGACATTGATGGGTAGTCTGGACTCTTCCAGTGTCAAGATCCCCTGAGCAGAAATCTTATAGAGGACACCTTCCCAGCCGGACAGGCTGGCATCCATGGTGACCACTATCCAATACAAGGGGAAGAAGGATTTGGCCAGCTGATGCGCTGAAGAACGAAGCCACTATATCAGGGACTTATTCATTCCCCGGCTCAGCCGGATCTGGTTGTCCAGAGACTGCGGATTTTTGTCCCATTTGGCCAGAATCTCCCTTGCAGGGACCTCGTATGGAACTGTGCAAACGGAACTGCCTCAAAAGGTAGACACCATCAGGCCCAGCACCCGCATCCAAGTCCAGAGGGATGACCATCTGCTGGACAGCAGCAGATGAATTACAGCCTGCAGTTTCTTGAGTTTGTCCAGAGGAAGGAGCACTCTGGCTAAGGCCGAGTTCAGAGTCAGACCCAGATAGTCCAGTTTTGTGGACTGAATCAGAGCACACTTCTGAAAATTCAGAATCCAGCCAAACAACCTTCAAGCTTGTATGGTGACTCCGCTCGCAGGAGGAGGTCACCCAAGTAGCCCAATACCACGATCCCCCATTGTCGTAACAATGCTAGCACAGGGGCCAACATTTTCGTGAAGACCAGAGAAGCAGAAGCGGGACCAAAGGGTAAAGCCACAAACGGATAATGCCCCTCTCCCATGGCAAAGCGGAGGAAGCACTGGTGACTGGCACATATTGGAATGTGAAGGTGAGTGTCCTTGATGTCGATGGAGGCAAGAAAGATCCCCCTTATGCAGGGAAGCCACCACCGTGCGAACGGACTCCATTCTGAACTTCTGCACGCGCACAAAGCAGTTCAGCGCCTTGAGGTCCAGAATTGGACACACCTTGTCTTCCTTCCTGGGGACTGTAAAAAGGATTGAGTAATACCCTTGAAAATGGGACCATCACCCTTTAAAGTAAAAAGGTCTTGCTCCCCCCCAAAAAGAGCCTGTAAGCAGACCGGGGACAGTCGTACGTTTGAAGGAAGAACCTTACCGGAGAGTAAAAACCAAACTCGATCTTGTAGCTGGACCAAATTACCTTGTGGACCCACCTGACTTGTACCGGTCTGGGAACCAGCGAAGACTTCCCCCCACCCCAGAAACAGGTGAGGGCGCACCTTCATGCTGAAGAGGCCTTGTTCACGGGTCTGGAGAAGCCCGCTCTTGACTTGCCAGACCAAGTACTATGGATCCTCCAGAGGAGGCCCCGAAGGGTCTGATCCCTTGTCAGTCAACCCTGAAGGACGAAAAAACTTCTTATGAGCCGAGAAGGAGGGCCCAGGTCTACGACGAGGATCCTTGCCCTTAGTGCCCGGGGAAGAAAGGTACTCTTCCCCCCTGTGAGATCTTTAATGACGTCATCCAGGGTAGCACCATAAACAGGTGATCTCCTTGAAAGGAAAGATCAGTCAACGCCTTTTTTCAAAGTCTGGTCCGCAGACCAGCATTTGAGCCAAAAAACACAGTGAAGGACCACTGCCGAAAAACAGAGAGCCGAACAACTAGGGGAGTTGCATCCAAAGAGACATCACAGATAAACTGCGGCCCCTGGACCAGCTGGTCCGCCAGCTCAGCAAAGGCAGGGGGCCACAGCCTCTGCCTTCCCGTCAATCAGGTCCTTAAAGGCCGGGGACTCTTCAACCGGGATCATGGACCACCAGGCCGATGAGGGGGGTGCCTAACGGGAAGGAGGGGAACCCAGGGGTCCGATCGTCCCATGGAGGGGCCCACGTCCACCCCAAAACCCTCCAGGGGGAGAGGGGGGACAGTTACTTACCATACCAGGAACCAGGTGGGCACCGCTCCAGACAGAACCTCCTATCCATCGAAATGGGGGGGCTGTCGGCCAGGAGGAATTCTACTACTCGGGCCTGCGACCCTGTGAGGCATTTAACTCGCAGGCCAGACCCCATCCGGTGGGGCTATGTCGCGGCCGACCTAGCACGGAGCTTAGGTCTCCGCACGCTCGCTGGCCAGACTGGGGTGACCACTGGATCTAGATTATCCAGCCCGTCGCCCAGTCCGGCAGTTGATTGTAGATCTCACAGGAAAATATCCTGGAGAACAAAATGCTATCTAAAAAGAAAAAATTGCCAGGACCCAGCAAGGAACTAGGTCCTTACTCCTGACTAGACATAAAAAACTATAGCTATAGCAGAGAGAAGCAGAGAGAGGGAGTATACCCCCCTGGGACTGCCCATAGGCGTAGCCAGATTATTTTTCTGCCTAGTGTCCTACTCCTGTAGGGGGCAGTATAACCCATTGGTTAAGAAGATCAGGAGCTGTGTCTGCCAATGAACAAATGAGAAATATATAATGTTTGGGGGCTCTAATTAATTTTCTAGCAAAAAAAAAAAAATTACTGATTTTACCTTGTAAGCAACAAGTGTTAGAAAAAGGCTTCAAAGGGTTAATGATCACATTTAAAGACTGTAAAAAATAAAAAGCAGCACATTGAAAAGTTTCAGCTTTTAGAAGCGGGTGATCTGACCATCAGGAGAGGACCCAGACATGGAGGGATAGACACTTACGCTGCCCCCATCTCCCAGTCCTGGGGTTTAAGTAGTTTGGGTAAAGCCCGTTGGGGCGGTCCATCTTCTGCAGGAGTTTTCTGATGTGCATGACCTGTAGAAAGGCAGAGAGTCATACTATAAAATATATACACATGGGGGGGGGGTTATCAAGAAAATTAGAAACAAAAATAGATGTGCACCTATTGTAGATTAATGTGGTTGTAAACCCTTCCATACGCCCAGTGAAGTGACTGCCCTCAGGTGACTCAGAGATGAAACAAATCCTTCTACATAAGTTGTACCTGTTTATCTGCAGCCCTCTCCATCGAAGTGCAGAATTTGCACAGGATTTCTCAGATCTGAAAAGCGGGGGGGGGGAGCTGAAGTTCAGTGATGGGAGTTCTGAGAGCTGATTGGAGGGAAGGGACTCACCTCATACAGCACACAGGAACAGAGCTGAGACTGTCAGTCTGCTGGAGCTTTCTAACCTGTCACCATTTATCTCTTGGTGTCAGGAAAACTTGTGAGAAGTGACTCATGCTGATAGCAGAGGAAGAAGGCAGCAGACAGAAATGACACTTAGTGCTCTGGACTGAGACAAGTACACACTATAAGCAGGGATCCTCAAACTACGGCCCTCCGGCTGTTGCAGAACTACACATCCCATGAGGCATTGTAGAACTCTGACATTCACAGACATGACTAGGCATGATGGGAATTGTAGTTCCTGAACAGCTGGAGGACCGTAGTTTGAAGACCCCTGCTATAGAGGGATATGCTTTGTTCAGATTTCATGTCTGAGGTTTACAATCACTAACTGTAAATGTCATTAATTTACAGTTAAATACCGGGGTTATGGCAGCGGCAAGGTGGCATAACTCTGGTATCTTTTTTATCCCCAGACGGTTGGCTTTCTGATAAAAGTGACCCCCCGTAACAGATTCGCTGCAAGATCATTTTTATAAGCGGTGGGAGAGGTGCCCCCTACCGCCACTTCCCAGGCTAACGTTACGGTTCACTGAGCCCGGGAACCGTCCAGTGTCAGCTGTGTTTTATCACAGAGATGAGTAAAAGCTAGATGGCCACTGCTCATCTCTATGCCTTTGGAGGACTGTAGCCACGTCAATATCACTTCCGGTTCTCGAGCCATGTAAACTTTTTTGTTTGATCTTTTGCTTTTAAAGTGACTGTAAAGTCTTCTTTATTAAAAAAAAAATGTTAACACTTCCCTCCTCTGTGCAGTTGGTTTTGCACAGGGCAGCCTGGATCCTCCTCTTCTCTGGCCCCTCTTCAGCTCTCCTGGCCCCTCCCTCCTGTTGAGTGCCCCTACAGCAAGCAGCTTGCTATGGGGGCACCCGAGCCGAGTCACAGCTCCCTGTGTCCATTCAGACACAGAGCTGCGACCCAGACCCACCCCTCTCTCTCCTGATTGGCTGGCTGACTGACTTTAACTAACAGCAGTGGGAGCCAATCGCGCCTCCTTGCTGTCTTAGCCAATGAGGAGGAGAGTCCCAGGCAACTGAGACACTCCTAGAACATCGCTGGATAAAGATGGGGCTCAGGTAAGTATTAGGGGTGGCTGATGCACACAGGTGTTTTTTTTTTATTCTTATGCACCTTCTGAAT
>NC_138769.1:12579978-12622478 GCF_965119305.1 Pelophylax lessonae | reverse complement strand
TTTGTGGATACATCTACAGATTGCTGATCACGTCCAATGTTCTGTGAGCTGTAGATCTGAAATATATTTTTTTTTCAGAGGTTCCCCGAGATCTCAGACTTTTCGCCACAGGTTCCTCCACGGTAAAAAGGATGAGAAAAACTGGTCTACAGATAGGAAGTGGTTAAAACCACTAAGTAATCACAGTGAGTCGTAGGCTGGCCATACATGGGTCAAATTTCAAAAGAATTTTCTTTCGAAAATCTTATCTAAGAATTTTCGTTCAAATTTTGCACCATTAGTGGGCCACAGCAACGCCCGATTTTCGTGCGGTCATCGAATTTGAGTGATTGGGCATGTTGGAAAGCCAAAAGAGTTACTAATCAATGATGGAAGAATCGTGAAAGAAATATAATCAAAAAAGAAATGTGCATGAGTGAAAAGAAAAGGAAATTCCTGGAAAGAAAAGAAAATGCCCGGAAAGAAAAGAAAATTCTTGGAAAGAAAAGAAAATTCCTGGAAAGAAAAGAAAATTCCCAGGCCACGGAAATTATTTTCTGTAGCAATTAAAGGTGAAATTGAAGGCTTGGTCGGTTAAATGTCGAAATCAATGGTGGCGCAATCCAATCACAAAACGCACAAAATTTCTGATTTGCGAAAGAATGTTCTTTTGAAATTCGACACATGTATGGCCAGCCATAGTGTTTATATCATTTGATACATTGTAGTTTTATTTTTGTTTAGACTCCATTCACACTACCGCGACTTGTCAGGCGACTCGTCAGCCTGACAAGTCGCGGTCCATGCAGTGCTACGGGAACTGTTCTAATAGGAGAGACACAAGTCGCTCCGACTTAGAAAATAGTTCCTGTACTACTTCGGGGCGACCTGGAGGCGACTTGCATAGACATTCATTTCACAGGTCGCCTCCCTAAGTCGTGCCGCTTCAGTGTGAACCGGCACTTAATTTGCAATGGTTCTATTAGTATCCACTTGTGAATTGACTGTTTTCAGCTGTTTGTTCTGTGACTTGGGATCTGACTTGTGAGACCCCCCAGAGGTCGCAGGACATGTGAAATTCAATGAATTTCTACGAGAGCCGATCCTACTGACACTACAGAAGTGACTGCGACTTCAGAAATGGTTCCTGCACAACTTTGTATGGAGTAGTTGTGAAGGCAAGGACTTTAACGGCACAAAAGTATTAAAAAAAAAAAATAAAAAAAAAAAAACAACTTCGGTCTGACATTTGATGCGACCTGGGTCAAGAGAATGCAAAGTTAGATCAAAGTCGCTCTGGAAATCATGTGACTTTGGAGACACACTAATGTAAAAGGAGCCTAAATAAACTTTTTTTATATTGAGTTGCTGACAGGCAGAGTGGATTTGTAATGACTAAGGGCTAGGCCAGTGATGTGGGGAACCTTGTCACCCCAGATGTTTTAGAACTACATTTTCCATCATGCTCATGCATTCTGCATTGTAGTTGAGCATCATGGGAAATGGAGTTCCAAAACATCTGAGGTGCCAAGGTTCACCATCACTGCCCTAGGGTAGCGTGAAACACGTAAAAAACTTCTCTCCCCGGCTTGCTGTGACTGCTGACTGTTGGTTGTTGTATTGGGGTGTGGCCACCCAGAGTTTTCAGTTTATGTTACACAAATCTAATTCATTGATACAGCGCTACTCACAAATATTACATGTGAATGTGAAAATCCAGCAGAAACAAAGTGCAGATATAAACTTGAAAGTGCTACAATAGTGCAAGGAGTAACTATGTACACTACACAGTTGTGAGCTGAGCCAGCGTGATTGACGGCGTATTGTGGACTGACCTGGAGCGCTGTACATCTGTGCTAAGTGGATGACATTTAGTTTGCTATGTGCTTTTTTTTTTTTTCCAAAATTGTTTTTTTTTTTTTAACTTCTTCATATCCGCGCTATAGCTGAAGTACGGCTACAGCGCGGGCTCTAATTTCCGGGAGGCCGTCTTTAAACGGCCTCCCAGTGACAGGCTCCCGAGAGCGCGCATCGGGGGAAATCTGTGTCGGTCGTGTCCCTTGGACACAGCCAATCACAGATCGTGGTAAATGGCCAATCACAGCGGCCATTTACCACGTGATCGGCCCATGCAATGAGAGATGATCTCATATGTAAACATATGAGATCATCTCTCATCGCCAGCTCTCCTTCCTCACACAGAGACTGCAGTGTGAGGAAGGAGCAGAGCCGATCAGCCGTTTGGGGACACAGAAAAATGTAATCAGGGCACCGATCACCAGTGCCCTGATTACAACAAAGGTAAATAAAATAAAATGTGCCCACAGTGCCCTCCATCAGTGCCCACAATCAGTGCCCATAGTGCTGCCAGTCAGTGCCCATCAGTGCCTGCTCATCTAGGCACTGATGAGCACTGACTGGCAGCACTGTGGGCACTGATGGTGCTGCTCATCAGTGCCGCCCCTCAGTGCCACCCATCAGTGTCCAGCAGTGCCGCCCCTCAGTGCCACCTATCAGTGCTCATCACTGCCGCCTATCAGTGCTCATCACTGACGCCTATCAGTGCCGCCTATCAGTGCCTCCTCATCAGTGCCCATCAGTGCAGCCTATCAGTGCCCATCAGTGCAGCCTATCAGTGCCTATCAGTGCCGCCTCATCAGCGCACATCAGTGAAGGAGAAAATTTTATTTATTTTCAAAATTTACTCGCAGAAAATAAGAAAACTTTTTTTTTTTTTCAAAATTTTCTGTCTTTTTTCTTTGTAATAAAAACCCCAGAGGTGATTAAATACCACCAAAAGAAAGCTCTATGTGTGTGAAAAAAATGATAAAAAATGTCATATGGGTACAGTCTAGCATGACCGCGCAATTGTCATTCAAAGTGTGAGAGCGCTGAAAGCTGAAAATTGGCCTGGATGGGAAGGGGGTGAAAGTGCCCGGTAGGCAAGTAATTAATTGACTTTTAAAAACCTTTTTTTTTTTTTATAAAATAGTTTTTTTAATTGACTTTTTAAAACCTTGTTTCTTTCCTCTTTTGTTGCATTATCAGAGTTTTGATAAAATAAAATAAAAATGGTATCTAAAGCCAAAACTCTTTCACAGAAAAAGACCCACCTTGTTGTAGTATACAGGGTTCCCCGTTAGGTAGGTGAGGTGTACAAACTCCAGATGGAGAGTCCCAAATTCTGCCAGGATACTGCTGCCAGCCGATGCCCATCCCCAGTTCCTGCCAACACCACTAGAGGGAGCAAAGAGCAACAGTGAGACGTCACCCAGAAATAAAATGTCTGGTGGTACAGGACAAGTGATAATGGAACAACAAATACACAATAATGACAGAACTGGAGGAAGAGTTCAAGCAAACTACACTGGACAGATAAGGCACCATGTAATATACCTGGTGAGAGCCGACAGAGTGGAAATGGCACAGGAAGGGTCTCAGGAGCACTCTACAGGTCCCTGCCAGTACTCGTTATTTATATGCAGATCCCCCCCCCCCCCTTCCCACTGTGCAGGCATGGTCTTCCCAGCTCACATCACCCTATCAAAGGCCCCTATCACCATTATACTAGTACAGTAATCCCAGCTTTCATTTACCAACATTAGCACCACCCCCACCCCAATCTGCCTGCCCAGATTACCCAGCTTTTCAACCTACCAGAGCAAAAAAAAAAAAAAGACTTCACTATCACTTTAATAGTGAGAGGAGGGGCTTAATTAATTTGATATTTAGAGAGTTCAGTAGCTCAAGAGGAAATTCACACATAAGTGGATGAATAGTAGAAGTGGCTTATTTGATTAGATGTTTACAGAGCTCAGTAGCTCAAGGGGAAATCTACACACACACACACACACACAAGAGAATGAATAGTAGAAGTGGCCTATGTGATCACATGTTTACAGAGCTCAGTAGCTCAAAGGGAAATTCACACACATAAGTGAATAAATAGTAGAAGTGGCTATTTTGATTACATGTTTACAGAGCTCAGTAGCTCAAAGGGAAATTTACATACACACGCAAGTAAATGAGTAGTGGGAGAAGCAACTTGATTAAAGGTTTACAGAGCTCAAGGGGACTCTGTACAGGTCCCTGCCAGTACACGTTATTTGTATGCAGATCCCAGCTCACATCACCCTATCAAAGGCCCCCATCCCCAATTCTACCAGCAGTCTTCCCAGCTTTGATTTACCTACATGAGCACCCCCCCCCCCCAATCTGCCTGCCCAGACTACCCAGCTATTAAACCTACCAGAGCAAAAAAATAAGAAACGTTACTATCACTTTAATAGTAAGAGAAGGGACTTATATAATTAGATATTTACAGAGTTCAGTAGCTCAAGGGGAAATTTACACACATAAGTGAATGAATAGTAGGACGGGTGGCTTATTTGATTACATGTTTACAGAGCTCAGTAGCTTAAGGGGAAATTTACACACATAAGTGAATGAATAGTAGGACGGGTGGCTTATTTGATTACATGTTTACAGAGCTCAGTAGCTCAAGGGGAAATTTACATACACACGCAAGTGAATGAGTAGGGAGAGAAGCGACTTTGTTTAGAGGTTTACAGAGCTCATGGGGACTCTACAGGTCCCTGCCAGTACACGCTATTTGTGTGCAGATCTCCCAATCTGCCAGCATGGCCTTCCCAGCTCACATCACCCTATCAAAGGCCCCTACCCCCTTTCTACCAGCACAGGCTTCCCAGTTCTGATTTACCTACATGAGCAACCCCCCCAATATGCCAGCCCAGATTACCCAGCTTGTCAACCTACCAGAGCACCCCCACTGCCACTTTGCCAGCACAGTGTCCACAGCTCCTGATCACCCTACCAGATTCCCCGTACCCAGCCATAAGGCATGTATGGAAAAGACAGCGGGTGTGTCTAGGAGTTCTAGAGTACCAGTAATCTGTACCATATCCCATTTCTTCAGTTTCCCTTTATACCAATACAGATAATGTGCCTGGTTACTGTCATAGCTGTTATTTTAGTTGCTCTAAAAATATCCTGGAAGCTGATCAGATACAAAGATAATAGACTTTGCCCTCTTTCAGTGCTGGCAAATCTCTGCCAGGATCCCCCTAATTATGCCTACCTCTTCAGGTTCACCATAGCCCAGGGGATTCCTGTTGGCGTGTTAAAAGCCGGTAGAAGCTTCTCAGCCAGCATGACGGCTTTGGTCTTGAACACCTGAAAGACAATGATGGGGAATGGAGTCAGCACACATGAACACCTAAAATTCAGGTCAGAAAATAAAATCTGCCTTTAGACAGAATAAGCAGCGATATCCTTTTCAGAGTGCAGAAGAGGAGTGACATCAGTGGAGGGGGCTGTAGGAAACTGGAAGTCTCGGGTACAATCTGAGAGTAGCATGCACCATCAATTTTTTTTTGTGTGGGGGTGGGGTATGCAGTAGCACAAGGGGAAAATTACACATACAAGTGATTTAACAGTAAGAGAACTGACTTGATTAAATGTTTACAGAGCTCAGTAGCCCAAAAGGAAATTTACACACACAAGTGAATGAAAGGGGTTGTAAAGCCAGAAAGTGCATTCTTCGCCAAAAAAAACCTTATGTGCGCAGCAGCCCCCCTAATACTTACTTGAGCCCCATCTCAATCCAGTAATGTTGCACGTGAGACTCGGCTGCCCGGGACTTTCCCTCCTCACTGGCTGAGACAGCAGTGAAGCGCCACTAGCTCCCGCTGCTGTCAAAGTCAATAAGGAGAGAGAGAGGCTAGGCCGGGCCGTGGCTCTGTGTCTGAATGGACACACGGTGCTGCGGCTTGGATGCCCCCATAGCAAGCTGCTTGCTGTGGGGACATTCACCAGGAGGGAGGGGTCAGGAGCGCCGAAGAGGGACCCAGAGAAGAGGAGGATCCGGGCTGCTCTGTGCAAAACCAACTGCACAGAGGAGGGAAGTATAACATGTTTGTTATTGTTAACAAAAAAAAACAAAAACAAACTAGACTATCACTTTAAGCCCCCGTTCACACTAAGGCGACCTGTGAGGCGACCTGGTCGCCTCACAGGTCGCCTCCCATAGGGAAGCTGCAGACCCGTTCTAATAGGAGCGACACAAGTCGCTCCGACTTAGAAAAAGGGTCCGGAGCTTCTTTGGGGCGACCAGGAGGCGACCGCCATAGACTTCAATGTTATGAAGTCCGTGGCGGCTGCTCCGAGGTCGCGGCGCGCTGCGGAGGTTGCCCCGGGAAGTAGCGTCGCGGTAGTGTGAACCGGCGCTAATAGAAAATGGACTTCTTTAATTCGATGTTTACAGAGCTCAGTAACTCAAGGGAAAATTTACACACGCAACTGAATTAATAGTAGAAGTGGCTTTTTTGATTAGATGTTTGAAGAGCTCAGTAGCTCAAGGTGAAAATTGCACACACAAGTGAATTAGTAGATGAAGTGACTTATTTGATTAGATGTTTACAAAGATCAGTAGCTCAAGGGCAAATTTACACACACAAGTGAATTAGTAGTTGAAGTGACTTATTTGATTAGAGGTTTATAAAGATCAGTAGCTCAAGGGCAAATTTACACACACAAGTGAATTAGTAGACACGTGTAATTTGATTAGATGTTTACCAATCTCAGTAGCTTAAGGGGAAATTTACACACAGAAGTGAACAAGCAGCGAGAAAAGGGACTTATTGTGTTAGATTTTAACAGAGCTCAATACCTAAATTGGAAATTTACACACAAGTGAATGAGTAGTGAGAGAAGCAACTAGATTAGATGTTTACAGAGCTCAGTAGCTCAAGGTGAAAATTGCACAAAAGTTTTAAGAATGGCACAAATATTGATTTTCACAAAATCTGCTGCATCAGTTTTTATGATGGCAATTTGCATATACTCCAGAATGTTATGAAGAGTGATCAGGAGTTACAATTATTTGCAAAGTCCCTCTGCCATGAAAATGAACTTAACCCCATAAAAAACATTTCCACTGCATTTGTGAAGAAGGCTTCAGGACACCCAAGAAAGTCCAGCAAGCTCCAGGACCGTCTCCTACAGATGATTCAGCTGTGGGATTGGGGCACCACTAGTGCAGAGCCTTCTCAGGAATGGCAGCAGGCAGGTGTGAGTGCGTTGGCACGCACAGTGAGGAGACTTTTGGAGTATGGCCTGGTGTCAAGAAGGGCAGCAAAGAAGCCACTTCTCTCCAGGAAAAACATCCGGGACAGACTGATATTCTGAAAAAGGTCCCGGGATTGGACTGCTGAGGACTGGGGGGAAAGTCATTTTCTCTGATGAATCCCCTTTCCCATTGTTTGGGGCATCTGGAAAAAACCTTGCCTGGAGAAGAAAAGGTGAGCGCTACCATCAGTCCTGTGCCATGCATCCTGAGACCATTCATGTGTGGGGTTATCAGTGCCCATCATTACTGCATATTAGTGCCACCTCATCAGTGCCCATCAGTAGAGCCCATTAGTGCCCATCAGTGAAGGAGAAAAATTACCCAATCACAAAATTTATTCACAGAAACTAAGTAAAACTTTTTTTTTTTTTTCAAAATTTTACATTTTCTTTTTTTTTTTGTAAAAAAAAAATGATAAAAATGTCATTTGGATACAGTGTCTCATGTCGTTTCAAAGTGTGTCAGTGCTTAAAGCTGAAAATTGGCCTGGGCAGGAAGGGGGTGAAAGTGCCCGGTATTGAAGTGGTTAATATTTGTGTCATTCTCAAAACTTTTGGCCAAGTTTGTAGATAAGGGGGTGGGGGACCAGGGACAGCAAAATATAAGCAGATTAAACCAGCTCTGAAAAGATGATCCATCCCAGTGGAAAATCCTATTGAATCTTAGATAATGGACAGCTACAGATGAATTGAAGTGATGAAATGTCCATCAATAAATGTATAATCAGCATTACGACAACAAATCTCAGTGAAAGGTATATGGAAGAGTAACTTTATTCCCCAATAGCAATATAAAGAGAACAACTCTGTTACCAGCGTGTGCCTGTAATGGGCCCTGGAGGAACAGGTAGAGACCCCCCCGCATGATCGTTCGTCTGGTGGCGGCACCCCCCCCTCCCACATCCGGCCCGGAGCTTGGTCCCAGACCTCGGGAGTAGGCCCAATAGCCCCCAGTGTGAGGAGGGGGGGGGGGCAGGTAGAAGATTGGGTGCATGACAGGACAGAGGGGAACCAGAGATTGTGAGGGTCCGACCGTCTTAGGGAGGGGCCCGCGTCCTCCCCAAAATCCGCCAGGGGAAGAGGGGGGAACATTTACTCACCATACCGGAACAGGCAGGCGCCATCTCCTGACAGAACCCCTCTTGCCGAGGTGGAGGGGGCTGTCGGCCAAATAGGAACACTGCGACTCGAGCCTAGACCTGGCCGTGTGCAACCTGGCGAAACGTTTAGCTCGCAGGGCCAGTCACCGTCCAGTAGGACTATGTCGCGGCCGAAATCCAAACACAGGTGGACCGCTCCAGGTAGAGTATGATTCAGGTGCAAGTCAGATCCGCCATCCAGGTGAATAATCAAACATAGAAAAAAAGGTGACTGCACTCCGAAAGTTGAAATAAAAAAGGAGTAATTTTATTCTTCATCACTGGCATCAAAAATAAGACTGGTAAGCCAAGGGACAGGTGAAAGGTTGACGCGTTTCATGACACAAAGGGTCGCTTACTCATAACCATACAATTATGCCGTGGCTGACCCAGCGCGGAGCTAAGGTCTGCACGCGCCCGCTGGCCGGCTGGGGTGACCCGCTGGATCTATATATCCAGGCCGTCACCCAGATCTGACATAGTTGCTTGTAGATCTGGAGAAAAAGCTAAGAAAATTATCTAGAAAAAAACTTTGCCAGGACCAGAGACCCCAGCAAGGAACTAGGTCCTTACTTCTGACTAGGCAGATTAAAACAGACATCCTATAGCAGGAAGAGAGAGGGTGTACCCTCCGGGACTGCCCATAGGCGTAGCCGGAACTTTTTTTCTGCCTAGTGTACTACTCCTGTAGGGGGCAGTATAACCCTACTGATATGCATCAGAGACTGCGTCAGTCAATGAACGATAGAGAAATCTTATTGAATTTTAGACAATTGACAGCTAAAGATGAATTGAAGTGATGAAATGTCCATCAATAAATGTATGGACAGCATTACGACAACAAATCTTTGTGAAAGGTATATGGAAGAGTAACTTTATTCCCCAATAGCAATATAAAGAGGCCCTGGAGGAACAGGTAGAGACCCCCCCCCGCATGATCGTTCGTCTGGTGCCGGTGGCGCACCCCCCCGTCCCCACATCCGGCCCGCAGCATGGTCCCAGCCCCCGGGAGTAGGCCCGATAGCCCCCAGTGTGAGGAGAGGAGGGTAGATGGGGGGTGCGTGACAGGACAGAGGGAACCCAGGATTGTGAGGATCTGACCGTCCTAGGGAGGGGCCCGCGTCCACCCCAAAATCCGCCAGGGAAAGAGGGGGGAACATTTACTCACCATACCGGAACAGGCAGGCGCCATCTCCTCTCTGCCAAAGCGGGAGGGGGGGGGATTGTCGGTCAAATAGGAATGCTGCGACTCTGGCCTAGACCCGGTCAACTGCGACCTGGCGAGACGTTTAACTCGCGGGCCCAGTCCCCCGTCCAGTGGGACTATGTCGCGGCCAACCCAGCGCGGAGCTAACGTCTACGCGCGCTCGCTGGCCAGCTGGGGTGACCCGCTGGATCTATATATCCAGGCCGTCACCCAGATCAGGCATAGTTGCTTGTAGATCTGGAGAAAAAGCTCAGAAAATTATCTAGAAAAAAACTTTGCCAGGACCAGAGATCCCAGCAAGGAACTAGGTCCTTACTCCTGACTAGGCAGATTAAAACTGACATCCTATAGCAGGAAGAGAGAGGGTGCACCCTCCGGGACTGCCCATAGGCGTAGCCAGAACTCTTTTTCTGCCTAGTGTCCTACTCCTGTAGGGGGCAGTATAACCCTACTGATATGAATCAAAGAGAACTGCGTCAGTCAATGAACGATAGAGAATTTTAGATAATTGACAGCTAAAGATAAATTGAAGTGATGAAATGTCCATCAATAAAGGAATAGTCAGCATTACGACAACAAACCTATGTGAAAGATGTATGGAAGAGTAACTTTATTCCCCAATAGCAATATAAAGAGAACGCGTCTGTTACCGGCGCGCCTGTATATTGGAGGATTTGCCCTGAGATGACTTGCAGACGTTATCACACGGCCCCGCGGCCTGCTGATGCACTTAGTAAAGCATCGCGGCCCGCCATCTCCAGGAAAGGCTCACTTGCGTCGGACCTGAAGTGTATTTATGAGGATTATAAATCTGAGGCCTTGAGCCATTAAGATACAAGCTAACCGCAGAAATCGCTGGCGAACGGCACATGGGGGAGCGCGGCTAATTCAGCACAAGGGCTTGTAAATATGTCTTCCGCGCATTGCCTGGTGATTTATAGAGAGAGACAGGACTGCGGCGATGCCGAGCTACAGACGCTCCACAGGGGCACGGTGAAAACGCCGCTCCTTAAATCAACAACCAAAGGGAGCCGGCGTCCTGACATCTGCGCTGTTACGCTGCTCTAAATCCACAGGAACGCGTGTCTGCGGCAGCCGGTGGACGTCGAGGAGGTGAATTTACAACGTGGCGTCTCGCTCACAAATCTACTGCAACGTTCTCAGCTCTTCCCGGCTTCCCGAAAATTGCTGATGCAAGCGCCTTAAAAACTTTTCAATTTCGGCAACAATAATGCACCATCTGCATCTTCTCTGTGTGCGATCCATTAGTAGGGACACTGCCGAGAGGCAATAACTGCTTAGTGATGCTGAGTGGGTTCAGCTTTACTATTCCTAAACTAGTATGCTGCCATGACAGAAGGTTCTCACACAGGTATTTCAATACCTCATTTGCAATATTTTGGGGTCCAATTTATAGGCCATCTAATGTGGTTTGTATATATGATTTTTACCATTTATAGTAAGGTATAAGCGTTTATTTTTTTTACCAAAAATATAGAATATTGCATACTGATGTTATGTTTTCTCCTTTATCTTCTTAGATATTTACAGAGCTCAGTAGCTCAAGGGGAAATTTAAACACAGTAAAATGAAAAAATAGTGGGAGAAGTGATTTATATGATTAGATGTTTAAAGAGCTCAGTAGCTCAAGGGGAAAGTGACACACACAAAAGTAAATGAGTATTGAGAAAAGTGACTTATTTGATTAGATGTTTACAGAGCTCAGTAGCTCAAGGGGAAATTTACACACACATGTGCATTAGTAGTGACTTATTTAATTTAGGCTCCGTTCACATCTAGGCGTTTTGGGGCGTTTTTGGGGAGTTTTTCTGCTCTAGGATCAGCTCTCAAAACGCCCAACAAGACAAATCCTATTCATTTCAATGGCCCCTGTTCACATCTGAGCGTTTTGACGCTGTAAGCAAAACGCCCAATGCTCAAAAAAGTACATGAGCTTCTTTTTGGGCAGATTACAGGCGTTTTCCATTGGTTTCTATTCAATCTAAAAACGCCTGCACAAAAAACGCCTGTAAAAACGCATGTAAATCGCTGTAAAATCGCGGTAGAAAACGCTACGCTCAGGTGTGAATGTAGCCTAAATGTTTACAGAGCTCAGTAGCTCAAGGGGAAAGTGACACACACAAAAGTAAACGAGTATTGAGAAAAGTGACTTGTTTGATTAGATGTTTACAGAGCTCAGTAGCTCAAGGGGAAATTTACAAACATACAAGTGAATTAGTAGGGACAGAAGTGACTTAATTAGGAGGTTTACAGAGCTTAGTAGCTCAAAGGGAAATTTACACACACACACACACACACGAACGGGTAGTGGAACAAGTGACCAGATTAGATGTTTACAGAGCTCATTAGCTCAAGGGGAAAATTACACATACATAAAATTAGTAGTGAGAAAAATTCCTTAAAAATATGTTTACAGAGCTCAGTAATTCAGGGAGAAAATTTAAACACACACAAGTGAATGAAGAGTGGGAGAAGTGATTTGATTAGATGTTTACAGATCTCAGTAGCTCAAGGGGAACTTTACACACATGCACGTGAATTAGTAGCGAGAGAAATGACTTATTTGATTAAAGGTTTACAGAGCTTAGTAGGTCAAAGGGAAACTTACACACACACACACCAACGAATAGTAGAACAAGTGACTTATTTGATTAGATGTTTACAAAGCTCATTAGCTCAAGGTGAAATTTACACACATAGAGGTGAATTAGTAGTGAGAAAAATTACTTATTTGATTAGATGTTGACAGAGCTCAGTAGCTCAAGGGGAAAGTGACACACACAAAAGTAAATGAGTATTGAGAAAAGTGACTTATTTGATTAGATGTTAACAGAGGTCAGTAGCTCAAGGGGAAATTTACACACACAGGGTGCATTAGTAGTGACTTATTTCATTAAATATTTACAGAGCTCGTTAGCTCAAAGGGAAATTTACGCACTCAAGTGAATGACTAGTGGGAGAAATTAATTATTTGATTAGATGTTTACAGAGCTCAGTAGCTCAAGGGGAAATTTACAAACATACAAGTGAATTAGTAGCGACAGAAGTGACTTATTTAATTAGGAGGTTTACATAGCTTAGTAGCTCAAGGGAAATTTACACACACACATGAACGGGTAGTGGACCAAGTGAATTGATTAGATTTTTACAGAGCTCATTAGCTCAAGGGAAAATTTACACACACATACAAGTGACTTAGTAGTGAGAAAAATTACTTAAATAGATGTTTACAGATCTCAATAGTTCAGGGGGGAAATATAAACACACACACAAGTGAATGAATAGCGGGAGAAGTGACTTATTTGATTAGATGTTTACAGATCTCAGTAGCTCAAGAGGAACTTTACACACATACAAGTGAATTAGTAGCGAGAGAAATTACCTATCTAATTAGAAGTTTATAGAGCCTAGTAGCTCAAAGGGACATTTACACACACATGAACGAGAAGTGGGACAAGTGACTTATTTGATTAGATGTTTACAAAGCTCATTAGCTCAAGGTGAAATTTACACACATAGAAGTGAATTAATAGTGAGAAAAATTACTTATTTGATTAGATGTTGACAGAGCTCAGTAGCTCAAGGGGAAAGTGAAACATACAAAAGTAAATGAATATTGAGAAAAGTGACTTTTTTGATTAGATGTCAACAGAGCTCAGTAGCTCAAGGAGAAATTTACACACACAGGGTGCATTAGTAGTGACTTGTTTAATTAAATATTTACAGAGCTCATTATCTCAAAGGGAAATTTACGCATACAAGTGAATGACTAGTGGGAGAAGTGACTGATTTGATTAGATGTTTACAGAGCTCAGTAGCTCAAGGGGAACTTTACACACATACAAGTGAATTAGTAGCGAGAGAAGTGACTTATTTAATTAGGAGGTTTATAGAGATTAGTAGCTCAAAGGGAAATTTATACACACACAAACGAGTAGTGGAACAAGTGACTTGATTAGATGTTTACAGAGCTCATTAGCTCAAGGGGAAATTTACACACACATACAATTAGTAGTGAGAAAAAATACTTAAATAGAACGTTTACAGAGCTCAGTAGTTTAGGGAAAAATGTAAAACATACACACACAAGTGAATAGTGGGAGAAGTGACTTATTTGATTCGATGTTTACAGAGCTCAGTAGCTCAAGGGGAACTTTACACACATACAAGTGAATTACTAGCGAGAGAAGTGACTTATTTAGTTTGATGTTTACAGAGCTTAGCAGCTTGAAGGGAAATTTACATGCACACACACGAGTAGTGGGACAAGTGACTCGCATTAGTAGTGATTTCATTAAATGTTTACAGAGCTCATTAGCTCAAAGGGAAATTTACGCATACAAGTGAATGACTAGTGACTTATATAAATAGATGTTTATAGAGCTCAGTAGCTCAAGGAGAACTTTACACACATACAAGTGAATTAGTAGCAAGAGAAGTGACCTATTTGATTAGATGTTTACAGAACTTAGTAGCTCAAAGGGAAATTTACACACACACGAACGAACGAGTAGTGACTTATTTGATTAGATGTTTACAGAGCTCAGTAGCTCAAGGGGAAATTTACACACACATGTGCATTAGTAGTGACTTATTTCAATAAATGTTTACAGAGCTCATTAGCTCAAAGGGAAATGTACACACACACGTGAATGAATAGTGGGAGAAGTGACTTATTTCACTAGATGTTTGCAAAGCCCACTTGATTGCCATTACAACCACCCCCGCCCCCTTCTGTGGCTCTCTTAGGCTTTCCTGTCCTACTGGGAGAGCCGAGCTACTAGCCAGCACTCCTACTGGCTAGCCAAAGACCAACACAAAGCCAGAATCGGCTTTGTTTGGATCTCTGTTATGGTAACCCGGAAGTGATGAAATCACTTCCAGTTTACCGGTCAACGGTGCCATTTTTAAAAAATCAAAAGTATTCATAACAAGCCGACGTTGGCATTTTGGATGCTTTGGTGGACCATGGCGAGTCCTGTTCTGAGTGGAACCCGTCCTGTTAAATCGCTGTATGGTCTTGGCCTCCGTGCTGCAGCTCAGTTTCAGGGTCTTGGCAATCATCTTATAGCCTAGGCCAGTGATGGCGAACCTTGGCACCCCAGATGTTTTGGAACTACATTTCCCATGATGCTCATGCACTCTACAGTGTAGTGGAGCATCATGGGAAATGTAGTTCCAAAACATCTGGGGTGCCAAGGTTCGCCAGCACTGGCCTAGGCCATCTTTATGTAGATCAAAAGATTCTTTTTTTCGGATCCTCAGAGAGTTCTTTGCCATGAGGTGCCATGTTGAACTTCCAGTGACCAGTATGAGAGAGTGAGAGCGATAACACCAAATTTACCATACCCGCTCCCCATTCACACCTGAGACCTTGAAACACTAACGAGTCACATGACACCGGGGAGGGAAAATAGCTAATTGGGCCCAATTTGGACATTTTCACTTAGGGGTGTAATAACTTTTGCTGCCAGCGGTTTAGACATTAATGGCTGTGTGTTGAGTTATTTTGAGGGGACAGCAAATTTACACTGTTATACAAGCTGTACACTCACTACTTTACATTGTAGCAAAGTGTCATTTCTTCAGTGTTGTCACATGAAAAGATAGAATAAAATATTTACAAAAATGTGAGGGGTGTACTTACTTCTGTGAGATACTGTATACAAAGTAAGTGCTAACTGAATCCATTCTGGGGAAACAACAAATGTTAAGTCTGCATTTAAAAAAAAAAACTGGGGATTTTATAAATTCTACGGTTTGTGAAAGTTCCCTTTTTCTTTCTTCCACCTCAGTGTCAATCTTTAATGATGAAGCGCAGTAAGGATTGCAGAGACATGTGGAATATACGGCCTGCGTGTGCCACGTATTTCAGATGCTTTCACATTGACGGCCTTTGAATTAAAAACAGGAGTGGAACGGAACGTGCAGCAGCCATGAGAACAAAGCGCCACTCGGAGGAGAGAGAAAAGACAGCGAAATCCTTTCTTTGTCACATTTCCATCATCCGCAGCGTTTGATGGCCTTCACAATGAAGTATCCAATGTCATTTATAAACACCCGTACACACAGTGTGACCAAACCAAACTCACTACAGGCCCTGCCACCGCTCCCCGCCGCCGTCTTCTAATATTATATGGAGAGGATCAGCGTTCAGAGTGCATTCCTTCCCCACATTTCTTTATAGTTCCCGTCTGTGCTTTCCAGGCACGTCTTTCCACCCTCTGCTGTAATGGGATAGGACACAATGCTGCTCCATGCGTTCAGCACAAAGCCCAAACACTCCCCTACAGGCCACAGGGACTGATATTGAGCCATAGGTGGAAGCGGATTTGTTGCTATGGGAGATAAGGGCACGTGGCTCTGCCACAGGGACTGACATTGAGCCATAGGTGGAAGCGGATTTGTTGCTATGGGAGATAAGGGCACGTGGCTCTGCCCCCAGGACTGAAATTGAGCCATAGGGGGAAGCGGATTTGTTGCTATGGGAGATAAGGGCACGTAGCTCTGCCCCAGGGACTGAAAATGAGCCATAGGGGGAAGCGGATTTGTTGCTATGGGAGATAAGGGCACGTAGCTCTGCCCCAGGGACTGAAAATGAGCCATAGGTGGAAGCGGATTTGTTGCTATGGGAGATAAGGGCATGTAGCTCTGCCCCAGGGACTGAAAATGAGCCATAGGTGGAAGCGGATTTGTTGCTATGGGAGATAAGGGCACGTAGCTCTGCCCCGGGGACTGAAATTGAGCCATAGGTGGAAGCGGATTTGTTGCTATGGGAGATAAGGGCACGTAGCTCTGTCCCGGGGACTGAAATTGAGCCATAGGGGGAAGCGGATTTGTTGCTATGGGAGATAAGGGCACGTAGCTCTGCCCCGGGGACTGAAATTGAGCCATAGGTGGAAGCGGATTTGTTGCTATGGGAGATAAGGGCACGCGGCTCTGCCCCGGGGACTGAAATTGAGCCATAGGTGGAAGCGGATTTGTTGCTATGGGAGATAAGGGCACGTAGCTCTGTCCCGGGGACTGAAATTGAGCCATAGGTGGAAGCGGATTTGTTGCTATGGGAGATAAGGGCACGTAGCTCTGTCCCGGGGACTGATATTGAGCCATAGGTGGAAGCGGATTTGTTGCTATGGGAGATAAGGGCACGTAGCTCTGCCCCAGGGACTGAAAATGAGCCATAGGTGGAAGCAGATTTGTTGCTATGGGAGATAAGGGCACGTAGCTCTGCCCCGGGGACTGAAATTGAGCCATAGGTGGAAGCGGATTTGTTGCTATGGGAGATAAGGGCACGTAGCTCTGCCCCGGGGACAGAAATTGAGCCATAGGTGGAAGCGGATTTGTTGCTATGGGAGATAAGGGCACGCGGCTCTGCCCCGGGGACTGAAATTGAGCCATAGGTGGAAGCGGATTTGTTGCTATGGGAGATAAGGGCACGCGGCTCTGCCCCAGGGACTGAAATTGAGCCATAGGTGGAAGCGGATTTGTTGCTATGGGAGATAAGGGCACGTGGCTCTCCCCACCAGTGATACACCACTTTGATGATAAATGACCCTCAGTCTGTCAGGAAGCAACTGACACCATCTTGCCAATCAGGGGCAAATATATGCACACCCCTCCAACGTTACAAGACTTCGGGGGATCCCTTTTACTAATAACAAACCATATACACCGGCCACTTTATTAGGTACACCTGTTTAATTGCTTGGTAACACAAAGTGCTAATCAGCCAATCACAGGGCAGCAACTCAATGCATTAAGGCAACGTTCACATGTGGGCGTAGCGGATCGCAGGCAGAATCACAGCGATTCTGCCCGCGATCCGGAAATCATTGCAAATCACGGGACGCCCGTGCGATGACCGTGATTTGCAATGGCACCCCTAACGCTGTGCGATGTCGCCACGATTTCCGCCTGCCGAATCGCGGTAACATCACGCAAACAGAATCGCGGGACGCATGACGCCCAATAAAGGTTCAAGAGCTTCTTTGGAGCGTCATGCGTCCCGCAATTCTGCTTGTGCAATGTTATCGCAGCAACATCGCACAGTGCAAATCACGGGCATCGCACAGGCGATGGTTCAGGCTGGTGGGGGTGTAATGGTGTGTGTGTGGGGGGGGGGGGTCTTGGAACACTTTGGGCCCCTTCATTGCGGGGAAAGTTATGTAGATGCTCACCTCTTGCCCGGACAGGTAGTATGCAGCCAGCAAGCCACCGATGAATCGGATGTTCACCTCAAACACAGAAACCTCTGAATTCTGCAAGACAAAGAAAGAAAGCCCAGAGCTTACATAGAGAAATCCAACATCAAATCTTTATGTGGCCAAAATGAACCTAAAATTGTCCCTTTCCAGCCGGCCCTCTCACCACCATCTTGAGGCTTGACCTAGTAGAATTTTGCACAGTCACCTTTTATTAAAGGATGCCAACACATTAAATGTTAATTCCAACTGCCCCCCTTCCATCTGCCCATGACAGTAACACCTCCCCTACTGCCCATGACAGTAATCGCTCCCCAAATGCCCATGACAGTAACACCTCCCCAACTGCCCATGACAGTAACACCTCCCCAACTGTCCATGACAGTAATCGCTCCCCAAATGCCCATGACAGTAACACCTCCCCTACGGTCCATGACAGTAACACCTCCCCAACTGCCCATGACAGTGACACCTCCCCTACTGCCCATGACAGTGACACCTCCCCTACTGCCCATGACAGTGACACCTCCCCTACTGCCCATGACCGTAACACCTCCCCTACTGCCCATGACAGTAACACCTCCCCTACTGTCCATGACAGTGACACCTCCCCAACTACCTCCTCATCCTGCCCATGACAGTTATACCTCCCCAACTGCCCATGACAGTAACACCTCCCCTACTGCCCATGACAGTAACACCTCCCCTACTGCCCATGACAGTAACACCTCCCCTACTGCCCATGACAGTAACACCTCCCCTACTGTCCATGACAGTGACACCTCCCCTACTGTCCATGACAGTGACACCTCCCCAACCGCCCATGACAGTAACACCTCCCCTACTGTCCATGACAGTAATCGCTCCCCAAATGCCCATGACAGTAACACCTCCCCTACTGCCCATGACAGTAACACCTCCCCTACTGCCCATGACAGTAATAGCTCCCCAACAGCCCATGACAGTAATAGCTCCCCAACAGCCCATGACAGTAACACCTCCCCAACTGCCCATGACAGCGACACCTCCCCAACTGCTCATGACCGTGACACCTCCCCAACCGCTCATGACAGTGACACCTCCCCAACTGCCCATGACAGTGACACCTCCCCAACTGCCCATGACAGTAACACCTCCCCAACTGCCCATGACAGTAACACCTCCTCAACTGCCCATGAAGGTAACACCTCCCCAACTGTCCATGAAGGTAACACCTCCCCAACTGTCCATGAAGGTAACACCTCCCCAACTGCCCATGACAGTGACACCTCCCCAACCGCCCATGACAGTGACACCTCCCCAACTGCCCATGACAGTGACACCTCCCCAACCGCCCATGACAGTGACACCTCCCCAACTACCTCCTCATCCTGCCCATGACAGTTATACCTCCCCAACTGCCCATGACGGTAAGACCTCCCCAACTACCTCCTCATCCTGTCCATGACAGTTATACCTCCCCAACAGCCCCTTCAATCTACCCATGGCAGGAATACCTCCCCAGCTGTTCATAACAGTAATACCTCCCCAACTGCCTCCTCGACTTGCCCATGACAGTTATAACTCTCCAACTGCCCCTCAACCTACCCATGGAAGTAATACCCTCCCAGCTGCCCCTCTCACCCTGCACATGGCAATATTACCCCCCTTAACTGTCCCGCTCACCCTGCTTATGGCAGAAATACCTCCCCCAACTGCTCCTCTCACCCTACTCAAGGCAGTAATACCTCCCCCAACTGCCCCTCTCACCTTACCCATGGCAGAAATAACCGCCCCTCTTTGCCCACTACAGGCCTAAGGTCAGTGGGTGACCCACATCCAGAGCTGCGGCCTACAATGGACCAGATAGTGGTCTTAATCTCCACTGAGCCAGCAATCCAAGCAGTACTGTGCTTGTACGGCTTATCCTAATAGACCCAAAGTGAGAAGTCATCCCTCTGCAGGTCTGACTAAAGCAGTATAAAGAAAAGCCACGCATGCACAGTACTGTGCGCAGAAATCCCTTACTAGTGTGTTTTCTGAATTCTATAGAAATGAGTGCTTAAAGTAAACAAGTCAATGAATAAACCCCAAGCCCAGCCCCCAACACCCTCTTTAAAGTGCTCCAATTGTTCCACTACCTTTGGAATTTTGTTAGCAATTTCCCACAATACCTAGTAATGGGCTACCTTTCGGCACGCTCGCCATGTGACAGCTTCCAGGCCATGTGACTAGGGGCTCACAATCCCTGGAGAGCATGTCACATGTTCCCTCATTGCCAGGTAACCCCCCACCCTGCTCCGGTACTCCAACTTCATGGCCAAGCCACTATTGGGGAGAAAAGTATCGGAGGAAAAGGAGTGGGTCCGGCAGCCACAATCTGGCATTGTGAGTTTGCACTGCTTGCAATAAAGCTTGTTGTATATAAAAAAAAAAAACTGTAAGGGCAGCTTGTTTGTGTCAAGCACTAATTTCTGGCAGCATTGATCTTCCTTTCATTATCCTACTACTACTTTGATCTGTTGGGAGTCAAGGAAAGGCCTGTATAAGCTACATATGGGCGGTCATAGCTTACAAGGGGCTATGGAATACTTGTGTGAAGTGCTGATTGGCTCAGCACTGTCACATGTTGAGAGAGTCACATGGTGCCCCCTGTACCGATTGGCCAGGGATTGCTCCCGGTGCTATTGGTAGATAGGGTGAAGAAGGAAAGAGAAGAATACTCACCACACCGAAATCCAGATTGTTCTGCACCCACTCTTGTCCATCCCGGAATTCGTCTATGAGCCCCATAATGTAGAGGGTGTCCAGGGCATCCACTATGGTGGCCCCCATTTGGGAATTCCCTGGAGAGAGAAAGCACACAGTTATAAGGCAGGGCATGGTGAGATGGACCTTACAGGGTTAACCTGCTGCTGGTATACAGGACAGATGCCCGCTGAGGTCATCTACATAAACGGATTGGACAAACCAGGCTGTGCAAACAAGCTTAGACCCCAACAACAATCCTCTTACTGCAACAGGATCTGCTGGGAAGACGCTCATTGCGGTAACTCATGTGACCACATGGGGCAGTGCTGTCCCAGCTGTAGGAGGGGGGCAGAGCACAGAGAACGTGGGGCTCTCTATATTCCTGCCACACGGCAGGTAAAGCTTTTCTAATGAATAAATTTCATTTTGGATCGAGCAGGGAAGGAATAAAACCCCTGGCAGATTATCTTCTGCTGAAGATTTACCTTCATATCCTATTCTAGAGATGCAATGAGGAAGTGAGAGACAGTGGTCACCATAGAGGTGTCCCCACTAGAAGATTTATCATCATCTTCTTTTCAGGTGACAACCCAAAAACATTTATTCTCACAATGGTCACCAGGACAAACAGGGAGCCTGACAAGGAGCTGTCACCCAGAATCCTCGGCTGCAGTGACAGTTCTATATAGTGTGTGATTAGTAAAGGTTACCCAGAATCCTCGGCTGCAGTGGTAGTTCTATATAGTGTGTGATTAGTAAAGATTACCCAGAATCCTCGGCTGCAGGGGTAGTTCTATATAGTGTGTGATTAGTAAAGGTTACCCAGAATCCTCAGCTGCAGTGACAGTTCTATATAGTGTGTGATCAGTAAAGGTTACCCAGAATCCTCGGCTGCAGTGGTAGTTCTATATAGTGTGTGATCAGTAAAGGTTACCCAGAATCCTCGGCTGCAGTGGTAGTTCTATATAGTGTGTGATTAGTAAAGATTACCCAGAATCCTCGGCTGCAGTGACAGTTCTATATAGTGTGTGATTAGTAAAGATTACCCAGAATCCTCGGCTGCAGTGACAGTTCTATATAGTGTGTGATCAGTAAAGGTTACCCAGAATCCTCAGCTGCAGTGACAGTTCTATATAGTGTGTGATTAGTAAAGGTTACCCAGAATCCTCGGCTGCAGGGGTAGTTCTATATAGTGTGTGATTAGTAAAGGTTACCCAGAATCCTCAGCTGCAGTGACAGTTCTATATAGTGTGTGATTAGTAAAGGTTACCCAGAATCCTCGGCTGCAGGTGTAGTTCTATATAGTGTGTGATTAGTAAAGGTTACCCAGAATCCTCGGCTGCAGGGGTAGTTCTATATAGTGTGTGATTAGTAAAGGTTACCCAGAATCCTCGGCTGCAGTGGTAGTTCTATATAGTGTGTGATTAGTAAAGGTTACCCAGAATCCTCGGCTGCAGTGGTAGTTCTATATAGTGTGTGATCAGTAAAGGTTACCCAGAATCCTCAGCTGCAGTGACAGTTCTATATAGTGTGTGATCAGTAAAGGTTACCCAGAATCCTCGGCTGCAGTGACAGTTCTATATAGTGTGTGATCAGTAAAGGTTACCCAGAGTCCTCGGCTGCAGTGACAGTTCTATATAGTGTGTGATTAGTAAAGGTTACCCAGAATCCTCGGCTGCAGTGGTAGTTCTATATAGTGTGTGATCAGTAAAGGTTACCCAGAATCCTCAACTGCAGTGACAGTTCTATATAGTGTGTGATCAGTAAAGGTTACCCAGAATCCTCGGCTGCAGTGACAGTTCTATATAGTGTGTGATTAGTAAAGGTTACCCAGAATCCTCGGCTGCAGGGGTAGTTCTATATAGTGTGTGATTAGTAAAGGTTACCCAGAATCCTCGGCTGCAGTGACAGTTCTTTATAGTGTGTGATTAGTAAAGGTTTCCCAGAGTCCTCGGCTGCAGTGGTAGTTCTATATAGTGTGTGATTAGTAAAGATTACCCAGAGTCCTCAGCTGCAGTGACAGTTCTATATAGTGTGTGATTAGTAAAGGTTTCCCAGAGTCCTCGGCTGCAGTGACAGTTCTATATAGTGTGTGATTAGTAAAGGTCGCCCAGAGTCCTTTAGCTGCAGTGACAGTTCTATATGATTACCCAGAGTCCTCAGCTGCAGTGATAGTTCTATATAGTGTGTGATTAGTAAAGGTTACCCAGAGTCCTCGGCTGCAGTGATAGTTCTATATAGTGTGTGATTACTAAAGGTTACCCAGAATCCTCGGCTGCAGTGATAGTTCTATATACAGTAGTGTGCGATATGGAGACGTTACCCAGAGTACTCAGCTGCAGTGATAGTCCTATATACAGTAGTGTGTGATATAGAGACGTTACCCAGAGTCCTCTGCTGCAGAGACACATGTATATCTTTATTGAACACAGGCCAGGGTGTCGATAAACAGCAAGACTTACCGAAGATGTTTGTGGAATGGCCCTTCCGTGCGATGGGCTTGAGCTCATTGTGGCCCCAGCCGTACTGCCGATAATTATCCCAGGCATGCTTCATCATCTGCAGAGATAAAATAGCCGTGTTACACTCCCTGGGGGGAACTGGGACATAATTACATGGTGACACACATAACGACAGGGTGGGACAGCTGTGTGGGAGGGTGACACGTGGCATCACCCTGATCAGTACCCTAAGGGCTGAATAAGACCAATAAAATGAATAATTCCCCGGGAGGAACACCGACATGGGAACACACCACCAATTTTGTGCGTCACACTCGTGTCTTTAATATTTCCAACGGTAAAAAAAAAAAAAACAATGACACAAAAACACTCCTTCCCAGAAATCATACATAGAATGGAATAAAGACGGCAAATCTCAAAGGCTGGTAGAGATGGTTTTTAAGGATCAATATACAATCCTGACTGTAGGGATCCCAAATCCCCAAAGGACCGCACAGGGAGAGTCCATATGCATGGCAACGATTATGCCGAAAGAGTTTTCTCTCTGTCCAGCCGGAATGTGAGATACTCATTCCTATCACAGGACCATTCACAAGATGAAGCGCGGCTCGCGATGTAGGAAACCACCTTTGAGGCCGCAAGGCTTTACTTCCTGTTTCCCTTACTTGAGATGTCGGCGCCTGAACCTGAAGCCAATTGAACAATTGGCTTGGGTGAGGACATTGCAGGCTCCCTGGACAGCTAAGAGTCTTTTTATTAAAGAGGAGTTCCGACCTCAAATACCATTAACTAAAATTACCCCTATAATACTAATCCATCGCCCTTTACAGAACCGCTAGTCTCATACTTACACAGTATTGGATTTTATAGTCAAAATCTTACTTTTAAAAATGCTGTCTGGTCGCGGCCATCTTGGATGTGGGCATCTGAAGCCGCAGTGTAATCGGCTGTGTCCCATGTTCTGGGAGTTCTTCCTGATTCCAGGGAGTGTTCTGGGAGTTCTTCCTGATTCCAGGGAGTGTTCTGGGAGTTCTTCCTGATTCCAGGGAGTGTTCTGGGAGTTCTTCCTGATTCCAGGGAGTGTTCTGGAAGTTCTTCCTGATTCCAGGGAGTGTTCTGGAAGTTCTTCCTGATTCCAGGGAGTGTTCTGGAAGTTCTTCCTGATTCCAGGGAGTGTTCTGGAAGTTCTTCCTGATTCCAGGGAGTGTTCTGGAAGTTCTTCCTGATTCCAGGGAGTGTTCTGGGAGTTCTTCCTGATTCCAGGGAGTGTTCTGGGAGTTCTTCCTGATTCCAGGGAGTGTTCTGGGAGTTCTTCCTGATTCCAGGGAGTGTTCTTGAAGTTCTTCCTGATTCCAGGGAATGTTCTGGGAGTTTTTCCTGATTCCAGGGAGTGTTCTTGAAGTTCTTCCTGATTCCAGGGAGTGTTCTGGGAGTTTTTCCTGATTCCAGGGAGTGTTCTGGGAGTTCTTCCTGATTCCAGGGAGTGTTCTGGGAGTTCTTCCTGATTCCAGGGAGTGTTCTGGGAGTTCTTCCTGATTCCAGGGAGTGTTCTGGAAGTTCTTCCTGATTCCAGGGAGTGTTCTGGGAGTTCATCCTGATTCCAGGGAGTGTTCTGGAAGTTCTTCCTGATTCCAGGGAGTGTTCTGGGAGTTCTTCCTGATTCCAGGGAGTGTTCTGGGAGTTCTTCCTGATTCCAGGGAGTGTTCTGGAAGTTCTTCCTGATTCCAGGGAGTGTTCTGGGAGTTCTTCCTGATTCCAGGGAGTGTTCTGGGAGTTCTTCCTGATTCCAGGGAGTGTTCTGGGAGTTCTTCCTGATTCCAGGGAGTGTTCTGGAAGTTCTTCCTGATTCCAGGGAGTGTTCTGGAAGTTCTTCCTGATTCCAGGGAGTGTTCTGGAAGTTCTTCCTGATTCCAGGGAGTGTTCTGGGAGTTCTTCCTGATTCCAGGGAGTGTTCTGGGAGTTCTTCCTGATTCCAGGGAGTGTTCTGGAAGTTCTTCCTGATTCCAGGGAGTGTTCTGGAAGTTCTTCCTGATTCCAGGGAGTGTTCTGGGAGTTCTTCCTGATTCCAGGGAGTGTTCTGGAAGTTCTTCCTGATTCCAGGGAGTGTTCTGGGAGTTCTTCCTGATTCCAGGGAGTGTTCTGGGAGTTCTTCCTGATTCCAGGGAGTGTTCTGGGAGTTCTTCCTGATTCCAGGGAGTGTTCTGGAAGTTCTTCCTGATTCCAGGGAGTGTTCTGGAAGTTCTTCCTGATTCCAGGGAGTGTTCTGGAAGTTCTTCCTGATTCCAGGGAGTGTTCTGGAAGTTCTTCCTGATTCCAGGGAGTGTTCTGGGAGTTCTTCCTGATTCCAGGGAGTGTTCTGGGAGTTCTTCCTGATTCCAGGGAGTGTTCTGGAAGTTCTTCCTGATTCCAGGGAGTGTTCTGGAAGTTCTTCCTGATTCCAGGGAGTGTTCTGGGAGTTCTTCCTGATTCCAGGGAGTGTTCTGGGAGTTCTTCCTGATTCCAGGGAGTGTTCTGGAAGTTCTTCCTGATTCCAGGGAGTGTTCTGGAAGTTCTTCCTGATTCCAGGGAGTGTTCTGGGAGTTCTTCCTGATTCCAGCCTCCTGGGAGTGATGACAAACAGCTCCCAGGATGCAGTGCAAAGGCGGAAGTGATGTCGGTGGCCGCGGCCACAGAGGGGGGAGAAGGAGGAAGTACAATCAAAAATGCCCTAAAAAAAAGGTAAGGGACACCCGAAAAAAATTGAAAATGCCCAATTGTTGATCAGCATAACGAACACTCCAGGAATCACTAAAGTTGCAAAATAGGCCGGAACTCCACTTTAAAAGTCAGCAGCTGCAGCACCACTCTCCTCACTTCCTGTTTTCCCAGGACACACTGAAGGCAGTTGAACCATAGGCTCCTGATGCTGTCAGTCAAAACTCCTGTCAGGAGTGAGCGGGGGCGTGGATTACTGGTGCTGTGTGTGTCTATGGATACACTCAGCTCAGCATAGGAGCTGTGCGTGTCCATAGACAAAGATGCATGGGTGTCGCTTTAGCACCTGGCTCGCCAAGGAGGCACCAAGAGACTGGGAGAAGGTGACAGTGCCAAAAGAGGACTGCCAGAAGAGCAGAAGACGGTGCTCTCTGTGCAATATCCTTGCACAGTGCAGGTAAGTATGACCTTTTATTTTTTATTCTCTAAATTAGAGTTCAGTATCCCCTTAGCTGGCTCCAGTCCAAGCTTGGTTCTATAGTATAATATTAGGAGTTCACCGACATATCGGCTGCCAAAAATAGGGTTATTGACAATTTGCCAACAGAAAAAAAAAAAAAAAGGTGCCGATAATTGCATGCTGCGTTCTATTGTCTTCAATGTGAAATCTTGTCCAATTGACGTCAATGCAAAACCACCCCCCTATCCAACTTCAGTGCAAAAACACCCCCCTATCAACTTCAGTGCAAAAACACCCCCTATCAAACTTCAGTGCAAAAACACCCCCCTATCTACTTCAGTGCAAAAACACCCCCCTATCTACTTCAGTGCAAAAACACCCCCCTATCGAATTCAGTGCAAAAACACCCCCTATCAAACTTCAGTGCAAAAACACCCCCCTATCTACTTCAGTGCAAAAACACCCCCCTATCCACTTCAGTGCAAAAACACCCCCTATCAAACTTCAGTGCAAAAACACCCCCCTATCTACTTCAGTGCAAAAACACCCCCTATCAAACTTCAGTGCAAAAACACCCCCCTATCTACTTCAGTGCAAAAACACCCCCCTATCTACTTCAGTGCAAAAACACCCCCCTATCCACTTCAGTGCAAAAACACCCCCCTATCTACTTCAGTGCAAAAACACCCCCCTATCGAATTCAGTGCAAAAACACCCCCCTATCGACTTCAGTGCAAAAACACCCCCTATCAAACTTCAGTGCAAAAACACCCCCCTATCTACTTCAGTGCAAAAACACCCCCCTATCTACTTCAGTGCAAAAACACCCCCCTATCTACTTCAGTGCAAAAACACCCCCCTATCCACTTCAGTGCAAAAACACCCCCTATCAAACTTCAGTGCAAAAAAAAACTCCCTATCGACTTCAGTGCAAAAACACCCCCCTATCGACTTCAGTGCAAAAACACCCCCCTATCAACTTCAGTGCAAAAACACCCCCCTATTGACTTTGATGCAAAAAACACCCCCCTATCCACTTCAGTGCAAAAACACCTCCCTATCGACTTCAGTGCAAAACCACCCCCCTATCGACTTCAGTGCAAAAACACCCCCCTATCGACTTCAGTGCAAAAACACCCCCCTATCGACTTCAGTGCAAAAACACCCCCCTATCGACTTTGATAGAGGAGCAATAGACAGAGTCCATGGGTACCCAGCCCAACCAAGTACAGCACCCCCCCCCCCCCTCCCAGCACTAACATTCATTATTAAATTACAGGTTTAATTACTCGAGTCATTTGGATCTGACAAAATCAGCGGGCTGTAGCTTTGTAGGAATCGGAGCAGTGAGTGGCATTATTGCCCCCATATGCCTCTTCTGTCATGGTCTCTCTGGAGTGCCCGATCCTGACAGCTTCCTTCCACACAGGCTGCGTACCCCCTCCACCATCTCCCCCCCCCCCCTTCACAGGCAGCTAATGACAGGCAGCTGGCAGCAGAACTGGCGGCCCTCCTGCTGCGCTTGAAGCCTCGTTAGGAAGAAAAGCTTTTAATTGCCATTAGACGGAGCCGTGAGTGGCTGGCACAGATACCATGGCAGAGAGAGCGCAGTGGGTCAGGAGGTCTGCGGGAGGAAAGGGATGAGGGATATGAGGTAATAGAAGGAGGGAGAAGATGGAGAGGACATGACCCCGACAAACCCAACACAAAGCGCTGCCAGACTATTCAAAGAGTCTCTAATCTAAAGCCCCTTCTACCCTCCTCAACAGCTGGATCACACGTCTGCCCCGGATTTCATCTTCTATTATCCCTTCGTAGTATAAAGTTTACCGAATCCCCAAAAATAGGAAACCGTCTCTCGTTATCAGGAAGTTTCTTGTGTGTAGATCTGAGTGTGATTCGCGGTGCCGACAGGAGTTTCTTCCATCGCACAGCGTATAGGAATGCAGTTTTAGCCACTTCTGGACCAGAAGGTTTTACCCCCCCCCCCCCCCTTAGGCCACTTTCACACTTGTGAAAAACAAAAAAAAAGACAAAAATTGAATTTGGTTGCAGCATCGCATGACCGCGCAATTGTCACTTAAAGTAATGCAGTGCCGTATCGCAAAAAAATGGCCTGGTCATGAAGGGGGGTAAACCTTCCAGGGGTGAAGTGGATAAAGTGATATTAACCGCTTGCCGACCGCCGCACGACTATTTACGTTGGCAGTCAGCCCCTCACAGGCAAAGCGACCTAGTACTACGTCGCTAGCCTGTGAGGGTCTGGGGAGCGAATGCGCGCCCCCGGAGGCGCACTCCTGCATGGTCACAGACACCCCCCCCCCCCCCCGCGCGTGTGACCGGCGGACCTAATGTCCGCCGGTCACTCGGCGATCGTCGGGGGAGAGGGAGAAAGGCAGGCGGCTAGTGTAAACAAGCCGCCTGTCATTCTCATCTGTGTAGAAACTGTGATCATACAGTTCTACTATGTAGGACCGTTGATCATTGTTCCTACACCTCAAGCCACAGCCAATCACAGTTAGAATCACGCCCCTAGGGACACACATAACCCCTCCCCCTCAAAAAAAGTTAACTCCTTCACTGCCAGTGTAATTTTACAGTAACAGTGCATATGTATAGCACTGATTACTGTAGTAATGTCACTGGTAACCCCAAAAGTGTCAAAAATGTCAGTGAAGGGTCCGATCTGTCCGCCGCAATGTCGCAGTCCCGCAAAAAAAAAAAAAAAAAAAAAAAAAATCGCAGATCGCCGCCATTACGCGTTAAAAAAAAAAAAACAACAAAAATCACAAAAATCTTACCCTTTGTTAGTAAACGCGATAACTTTTGCGCAAACCAATCAAAATACGCTTTTTGCGATTTTTTTAACCAAACATATGTAGCATAAAACAAATTGGCCGAAAATGTTAAAAAAACAGAATTTTTGTAAAATCTTACCTGTAAAATTCCTTTCTCTGAGTCCTCCAACAGTCGCCGCCTCTTCATATTCGTCACTAATGGGGTTATTGACCTTTGCTCCGTAGGAGTAGCTAGGCAACAGAATATATTAATATCAAAGCTTTTAGCATATCCCACCCCCAGGGGGTGGTCCCCTCAGTCAATACCTCCTTGCTTCCTGCTTACCAACTCAGTTTCAGTAGAATAGCAGTAGAGTACATAAACCAACCCCCAAAAGAGGGGCGGGGGCGGCGACTGTCGGAGGACTCAGAGAAAGGAATTTTACAGGTAAGATTTTACAAAAATTCCGTTTTCTCTTACGTCCTCCGACAGTCGCCGCCACTTCATAATCTTCACTAATGGGGACGTCCCAGAGCAGTGTAGACATGAGGGGTGGGAAAAAACAGCAGCCGCGCCTAAAGCAACGCAATACCCACATCAGAGAAAGGAACCTTACCAAAGCAAGAGAACCAACTGGGCAACAGGAAAAACGTGCTCAACAGGAGCAACAACCCAGGAAAAAACAAGTAACACAGGGGTAAAAATACCCCAACAGCCAAGGGCCCAAACAAGGGACTCTAAGGCACTGCCGCACTAAGAACTTTACGGCCAAAGGAAGCATCTGCCGATGCCTGAACATCCACCTTGTAGAATTTGGAGAAGGTGTGAACGGACGACCAAGTCGCCGCCTTACACACCTGGGCCACAGAAGCCCGATTATGACAGGCCCAAGACGTACTCAGAGATCTGGTAGAGTGCGCCTTCACAGGCACGGGAGGAACCTTCCCCCTCAAAGCATAGGCCTGCTCAATGGTCTGTCTGATCCATTTGGCGATGGTAGAAGCCGACGCTGCCAAGCCCTTCCAAGGTCCCTCAGGAAGGACAAAGAGGGAATCCGACTTGCGAAAGGATTTAGTCGATGACAGGTAAACCCTGATCGCCCTAACAACATCCAAAGAATGTAAGGCCACCTCCTTCGGATGCTTAGGCTTCGCGCAAAGCGAAGGCAAGACAATGTCCTCATTGAGGTGAAATTCCGAGATCCTCTTCGGAAGGAAAGACGTATTAGGTCGCAAGACCACCTTATCCAAGTGAATCACCAAATACGGAGACATGCAGGACAAAGCCGCCAGCTCCGACACCCTGCGTGCCGAAGTAATCGCCACTAAGGCGGCAACCTTCTTGGACAACAAAGACAATGAGATCTCCCTGATATTTTCAAAAGGAGCATGTTGCAACACGGATAGAACAAGGTTCAAATCCCATGGAGGCAAAGGCTCCCTACTAGGAGGGGCCAAGTGTCGCACCCCTCGAACAAAGGTGCTAACCAAAGAGTTAGATGCCACAGGACGTTGGAAAAGAACGGCCAGCGCAGAAATCTGACCCTTAATCGTGGCCAACGCCAAACGCTGGTCCACGCCCGTTTGAAGGAAAGCCAACACTCTCGACACCGAGTATGAGCGAGGGGAATACCCCCTGGACTCACACCAGGCAAAATACGCCTTCCAAGTACGGTAGTAAATCTTCCCCGAAGAGGCCTTCCTGGCCTTGATCAAAGTGGGAATGACCTCAGGGGAGAGACCCCTATCCTTCAAGACTTGGCTTTCAACAGCCAGGCCGTTAAAGCCAGCGACTGTAAATCAGGATGGAATATTGGTCCTTGAGACAAAAGGTCTGCTCGAAGAGGCAGACGCCATGGAGCGTCGACCGCCAGATTTACGAGATCCGCGTACCAAGACCGTTTTCGGGTCCGAGGCCAACCTGCGAAGGAACATGGACAACAGCTGAATCGGTGGAAAGGCATACATCAGACGATACTGATGCCAGGGCGTCACTAACGCGTCCGAGGCGTCTGCCCGAGGATTGCGCGTCCTTGCCACGAACCTTTGCACCTTGTGATTTAGACGAGACGCGAACAGGTCCACATCTGGGGACCCCCACTTCGCGCACAACATCTGGAAGACATCCGGGTGAAGGGACCATTCCCCCTGGTCCAGGGTCTGGCGGCTCAGATAATCCGCCTGCCAGTTTTCCACCCCCGGAATGTGAACTGCAGAGATCGCTGGGACGTGCGTCACGGCCCAAGACAGAATGTCGGCTACTTCCCGAGCCGCTCGGGCACTCCTGGTGCCCCCTTGGTGGTTGATGTAGGCCACCGCTGTGGCATTGTCTGTCTGCACCCGAACTGGACAGCCCCGAAGCCTGTCCGTCCAACGCAGAAGACAGAGATTTTTCGCTCGCAATTCCAGAATGTTGATCGGAAGGGAGGACAAGACGCCCAGAACACCACCCCAGCCCGACAGGCTGGCATCCGTGGGGATCACCGTCTACGACAAGGGACGAAAGGACTTGCCCTCCGACACCGCCGGGGACTGGAGCCACCACAAAAGACCCCTTCGGGTGTGGCGGCTAAACGAAATCCGCAGATCCAGAGATTGCGGACGCCCGTCCCACACGGCCAGGACCTCCGCCTGAAGCGCTCGTGTGTGAAACTGGGCGAAGGGAATCGCCTCGAAGGCCGAAACCATCAATCCAAGACACCTCATACACGTCCGGAGGGACGAGCACTAATCGTCCCTGAGGGACCTGACTTCTCACTGAAGTGTCCGAAGCTAGTCTTCCGGCAGGAAGACCTTCGCCTGAACAGAGTCCAGAATCATCCCCAGGTAGGGAAGACGAACCGACGGACACAACGTCGATTTTGGAAAATTTATCGTCCAGCCGAATTTCTGCATCGTGATGGACAGGTCGTTCACCAGACCCCGATCGGTCGCGGACCGAATTAGGATATCGTCCAGATACCCCAGGACAGAAATGCCCTGGGCTCTCACTAAAGCCAGAACCGGCGCAAGCACCTTGGTGAAAACCCGAGGAGCCGAAGCGAGACCGAAAGGCAACGCCACGAATTGATAATGATCCTCCGCAATGGCAAAACGAAGGAACCTCTGGTGACCCTCGAAAATGGGGATGTGCAGGTACGCATCCTTCAAGTCGATGGAGGCTATGAATTCCCCCGGAACCAGGGCAGCCACCACCGAGCGCAGGGATTCCATGCGAAACTTGCGAACCCGCACAAAGCGATTCAGAGCTTTCAAGTCCAGAATCGGACATACTTTTCCCTCCTTCCTGGGCACAGTGAACAGATTGGAATAGAACCCCCGAAATCTGTCCTGATGAGGCACCGGAACCACCACTCCCTGGGCCCGCAGGTCCCGCACCGCCAGGTGCAGGTCCTGCAAGAGCTCCGGAGTCAGCTGAAGGTTTGAGGGGAAAAATCTGCTCACCGGCCGAGAGAGAAACTCGATCTTGTATCCAGATCGAACGATTTCCTGAACCCACCGGTCCCGAACGCGGTCCAGCCAGGGTTGAAGAAAACCGAGCAAACGTCCCCCCCACCCCAGAACTGGGTGAGGGCGCCCCTTCAGGCCGTATTGTTATGGGCAGCGGACCCGGACTGGCCAGACTTCTGCTTACCTGCCCACGGCTTCTTCTGGGAGCCTTGGCCTTTGAAGGGCTTGCCCTTATAGTGCGACCGAAAGGCACGAAAGGACCCCTGAGAGGGCCTAAACGAAGCATTCTTCTTAACACGAACAAACTTATTCTTGTGAGATTGGGGCAAGAGAGTGCTCTTACCCCCAGAAATACCCTTTATCAGAGTATCCAAAGATTCGCCAAAAAGACGAGATCCCGCGTAGGGCAAATTTGCCAGAGTCTTGCGAGAAGATTGGTCAACCGACTAACATTTCAACCAAATCAGGCGACGGTTCAAGACCGCCACACTAGAAAGGCGCACCACCAAAGGGACTAAATCCAAGTCCGCATCACACAAATACATGACACCCTGATGAATCTGATCCACCATAGCCAAAGTTGTCGGCGGGACAGAATCAGCCACCAGAGTGCGCCTGAGCACCTGCGTCCAATCCGCAATAGCCTGGGCTGCCATAATGGAAGAAAAAATAGGCTTCAGCATAGAACCAGCAACCGTATAGGCATGACGGGCCAGAGATTCCAATCTCCTGTCCGTAGGGTCCCGGAACACCGGGGTATCCTCAGCAGGGATCGCAGTCGATTTATTCAAAACCGCCACCGCGTGATCCACCTGAGGCGGTACACACCAACGCTCATCAGTAGCCGGTGTAAAGGGATAACGCAGCTTGAACCTACTCGGCACAGCAAAAGGCTTTTTTAAATTGCGCCATTGCTCATCAACCGCGCGCTGAAATTACGTAGAGCAAGGAAAAACCTGCGATGTTTTGCGTTTTCTCTGCGTCCCATAAGAGGACAACAAAGCAGGAGGACATGGTTCATTCTGCAAATGCAGCGTTTGCTTGATAGAAGCAACCAACTCATCCATGAGTGCAAGCTCTTCAGACAAGCCAGGGGGAGAATTATCAACCCCTTCTACCTCAGCCTCCCCGTCAGACCCCGCAAGGTCCAGGGATGAGCGAGACCCTGAGAGGGGCACTCCAGCCATAGCAGCCCCATCGCCCTCTAAATCAGAGGAAATAGACACCCTGGGCCGTTTTATGGATCGATCAGCCACCAGCATCTGCACCTGAGCAGCCAAGTTTGCCACAATAGTGGCCAGATCAGCCCCCTCGGGGGAAGCAGCAGCCCCTTGGCCCCCCACCAGGGTGGGAGGAAACTTACAATCCTGAGAATCCATGCCCCAGCAAAAAAATTTAATAAAGGGTACTGCCCCTTTAAGATCGCGGCGAGCACTGCCCACCGCACCCACTGACCCCCACAGGAATAAGAAACTGGGCAAGAAATACAGGAAAAAAGGAGATATAAAAACCTGGAGAGCTCACGGGTGCTGCACCGATCGCTGTCTCAGAGGAAAAGGAAGTGATGCAAGACTGACCGCCCCTATGAAGCCTCTGTAAGGCTACACAAACATGGCCGCTGGCTGAGGACAAAACCCTGGGCAAAGAGAACATGGCGCTGACATGGGGGATCGATCGCCGCTCAAAATGGCGGCGTTTGGCGCCAAAAACGTGTGCAGTACCTCACAGGACCTGCCACCATGATCATTGTCCCAGAAAAAATGGCGGATCGCCGCACAGCTTGTCTAAAATCTTACTGCTTCATATGACACCCAGCAGAGCGGGAGAGCCCCCCCCCCCTCACAGCCCACACACAGGCAGCAAGTGCACACAGGAGCTGACAGGGAGCACAGCAGCCACACAGACATGCAGGGTCACACAGTCCCAGACTGACACCCAACAAGACAGGTCCCCACATAGAGATACACTTACCATCCGGATGGCGTGGGGAGCCTGCTCCAGCGACCAAACCGCAGTACTGAGGACAGGGAGTGTCGCAAACATGACGCAGCGGAGTTGCGGTGCGAAACCGCAATGGCGTCCAGTGAGGTAGCCACCTCACCGATAGCATCCCTGCAGCGAACAGGGATGGGTCGTTCAATGTGCCAGGGCAAAACCTAAGCTGAACGCTCGATGGCAGGCTGGGAAACCCCTGGCCCTGAGCCCTGGGAACCAGGGTGGCCAGACTGAGACCCAGCTCCGCACGATCCTCTTCATCAGAAGAACTAACGCTGGAAATAAACAGCTAAGTAAAAGGAAGAGAAAAAAACAAAAAAGAGAAAAGTGGCTGAGACTAAGAGCCCCAGCACAGGAACAGCCTGCATACTCCTGAGCTAGGCAAATGAAACTGAGTTGGTAAGCAGGAAGCAGGGAGGTATGGACTGAGGGGACCACCCCCTGGGGGTGGGATATGCTAAAAGCTTTGATATTAATATATTCTGTTGCCTAGCTACTCCTACGGAGCAAAGGTCAATAACCCCATTAGTGACGAATATGAAGAGGCGGCGACTGTCGGAGGACGTAAGAGAAATTTTGATTTTTACTTTTTTTTTGGCGGGAATTTCATATAAAAAAATGTGAAAAATATTGTTATTTTTGCAAAATTGACGCTCTTTTTTTGTTTATAGCGCATGATCAAAAAATCGCACAGGTGATCAAATACCACCAAAAGAAAGCTCTGTTTGTGGGAAAAAAAGGACGTCAAATTCGTTTAGGTACAGCGTCGCACGACCGCGCAATTGTCCATTAAAGTCATGCAGTGCCGAATCGCAAAATAGGACCTGGTCAGGAAGGGGGTAAAATCTTCTGGGGCTTAAGTGGTTAAAGGCAAAAAACCCAACACAAATGTTATACTTACCTGCTCTGTGTAATGGTTTTGCACAGAGCAGCCTCGATCCTCCTCTTCTCAGGTCCCCCGCCGGTGCTCCCGGCCCCTCCCTCCTGCCGAGTGGCCCCAGAGCAAGCAGCTTGCTACGGGGGCCCCCCCAAGCAGGTGCACTTCCCAGCCACCGCTTTTCGTGTCAATTCACATACAGATCTGCGGCTCGGCCCCGCCCCCTCTCTCTCCTCAATGGCTCACTGGCTGTGATTGACAGCAGCGGGAGCCAATGGCTCAGCAAACGAGGAGGGAGAGTCCCTGGAGAGCCGTGGCATATCACTTGAGAAGGGGCTCAGGGAAGATGGGGGCCTGAGGGGCCCCAGAAGGCTTTTTACCTTCATGAATAGAATACATGACGGTAAAAAACCTTCAGCTTTTACAAACACTTTAAGAGTACATCAATGCAAGGGACAAGCTTTCCCACACAAGGATGCACTGCAAGTGATACATTTTTATGTGCCCAGAGAGTTGGAGTTGTATAGAAATGCCCATTTCCCCCTCTCACCTCCTTGATTTTATCCCGTTTCTCTCGGATTTCTGGGTCTCCGGGGTCACCGTTCTTCAGCTCGGGTAGGTTGGGGACAGGTGCCAGCGGTAAGGGCGGATTATCTTTCTTCTTCATCTCTTCTATCAGCTTGTTCTTCTCAGTCTGGATCTCAGCCCTGATCTCCTCCCGAGACTTCTTTAACTTCTCCTTGGCCTCCTGGAGGGCGCGCTCATGGTCCGCTCGGATCTTATTCCGCAGCTGCTCCTCCTCCTCCCTGTGAGGAAAAGAAAACACAATAAGACTCATCCAATCACCTCACTGCATATCATAGGGACAAAAAGGAGGTTAAAGGGTCAGAAAATCCAAAAATAATTTCTATATTAATGGCTTCCTATGAAAACGGTCTATGAGTGCTGATTCGCAGAAAGGAAAGTCCCACAATCCCCACATCACAACAAAACCCCTGTGTGTGGAGTGATAAGAGCCTCAGACTGGGCTCCATCCAGGCCACAGCCTCCAACACGGTTCGTCCTGTACACTGGACGAAACGCGTTGGAGGTGCGTGGCCAGGATGGAGCCAGGGCTTTCTTCGCATCGATATCCACAGAGCTGGGACTGCACCCCCAGCGGCTGACAGCAGACGATTCCAGTAAAGAGAGAATACATGGTGATCCTGGTAGTTAGTTTTACCTATTTGCTCCTAGTGGCAACGCTCTACAGCCTGACCATGCCTCAGCAGCATTGCCACCAGTGTGCTTGTGCCGCTGCTTGCTCTATCCATTGCCTGTCCTAGCTGTCCATATTTCAGGCAGGGACACCAGACAAGGCAGGTCTAGCTAGGTAACTGATAACTGATGGTGCCTGTCAATCTAGATAGACTCCGCCCCCAGCAGTGGGAAGATCAGAAAGAAACTGTTGCATTTTATACCTGATGGCCTCAAAAGTTACAAAGGAAACAATCCAATGAGATATGTAAAAACAAAAAAAAAAAGTATTTGGTACTCTGCAAAAGTCACATGATCACACTCCCTCTACTCTGCTTTGCTGCTTAGCCCCGCCTACCAACCAGGCCAATGCAAAGAAGGAAAGTGATCAGGTGACCAGGAATAATAGGATGAATAAAGACGTTTCTGCAATTTTGAAAACCAGTGTTTTATGGATAGACGGATAACCACTTCTGTAACCAACCAGGGGTGGGACGGGGGGGGGGGGGGCAGGAGGGTAAACTGTCCTGCGCACTTTGGTATAAGGTGAGGTGGGGGGCACCGCAAGGAGATTGGGGGGGGAGGATTCGTGTTGGGATGGTGAATTTGGGGGGCTGCAGGGTATAAGTATTGCCCTAAGAAGGGAAATTTGGGGTGGGGGGGTGCTAAGAATGGTGATTTAGGGGCATTTGTGTTGGGAGGGGGAATGGGGGGAAAGGAGATTTGTGTTAGGTGGAAGGATTTGAGGGCAATTTGTGCTGGGAGGGGAGGATTTTAAAACGAGGGGGGGGGGGGGAGAAGACGTGTACTAGGATAGGACATTTTAGGGGTAGAAGATTTGTACTAGGAGGGATTCTTTTTTTTTTTTTGGGGGGAGGGGGGGGTTCAGCAAGGGGACGGAACTATACTGGGAGGAGGGGGAATTTATGCTTAGGGGATAAGCATGCAGATTGACACATAATGCTCATACATCTGGGGGGGGGCACAGTTTGGCATGGTCCCCTTGGGCTCTAGATGTACCTTCTCTAGGGATATAGGTTAGGCACAGTGCCGGGACAAGGCCAACAGTTTACAGGCCTTTACCTGCAACCCCATAAAGTAGGTTAGAGTTCAGTTCCAAGCGCTGATGGTAGTGCTCCAGTGAGCCACTGAATCCAGGTGCCGGTGTCCGTAGTGCTAACCCAAGCACAGTGTGAAATGGGCCCCTGCCTTGGCTCCTCCCAGGCCACGCCCCTTAATGTGTTTTGTCCTGCACATAAAGTTTGGTCATGACTAAGCCCTGTGGTCAGGATGAAACGTGTCAGAGGTGTGGCCTGGGAGGAGTCGAGGCTGAGGCTGTTCTCAATCCTTACTAAGCCTATAGAAGTGTAGCATCTCTGCACTTAACTTTAACTGCTACAAATTACAAATCATTAAACCTTTACCATAGAGAGGGGAAAAAAAAAGAGTAACAAGTAATTAAGCTACAAAGTGTTGTTGACGCAGCAAAATCTAAAACTTCAATCAATATTCATAGTCCTGAATTTTAATTCTGTACAGCCAGCGGGAGACCCAGCCAGGTGAGAGCGCAACTTCACCTAAGGATGGCGCTTTCACACACAGCGTTCCCGCAGTTTCTGTGTGGTTACCCACGGTTTCCATATAGATATTCTAGAATAGGCACGTCCAACCCGCAGTCCGGAACCCGCAGGCAATGCGGCCCACCGCCGGTGGCTCATGGACACCCGCAGGTGCCATGCAATCTCCCGGCTGCCGTGGGAGACTTAGGATGTCTGCAGTCAGTGACAGAGCCGCTGCTTCCTGTATAGTCCCGGCTCTGTCACAGGCGGAATGATATGAAATTCACTCCTCAGCTCTGCACTGCAGCCGCTGCTTCCTCCCGCAGTACCCGCATGACTAGCAATACCCGCTAGCAGTACCCACCAGCATTACCCGCCAGCAATATCCTCCAGCAAAATGACAAGCATGTGTCCAGTGAAAGTTCCTTAATATTCCTCCAAATTAAAGTGCTGCAGATAAAAGTTACAAAAAGTGCTCATGCAGTGTCCAGTGATCCACTCCCCTACAGCAAAACACACTTACCAGATCTTGTGGACCCCTTAGCTATATAGCATGTGGGTCTATCAGGCTGAGCTGGTAAGTGGGCCCCAGTATGGTTCCTATAGATTTTCACCATATTTTATGGCTCATGCAGAGGAAGAGAAGGAATCCACATATATGGAGTAATACGTTCCTTTATTGAATGCTCATAACAGTGGCGGCCCGTCCATTGGGGGCGCAGGGGTGCCGCCCCCGACCGCCTAATCTACATGCAGGGCGCCGGACGCATGGATTCCAATGAGGTTTTTTTTGTTTTTTGAAGCACGTGATTAGAGCCAGAGGCTCTAATAGACTTCAAAAAAGGGTGGGCTCGGGGCGCAGAGCACTGCGCCCCGAGCCCACCCAGTTGTGTGACAATAGCGATATTGTCACACAGATTTTCCTCCTGGCCAATCAGGAAGTGAGTCCTGAGACCCATTTCCGGATTAGCTGAAAGGAGAAGCCATCTTATTGGAGGAGGGAGGAGATGCCTCCACATCTCAGTCCAGGGTGAGTGAGCCCATGGAGCACCAGCCGCCACTGGCTCATAGTAAAATTACACTTACATAAGGGTAGACAGAAAGTGCACAAAGCAAGGTCCATAAAGACATGGATGAGAGAGTTTGGGGTGGAGGAACCCGACTGGCCTGCACAGAGAACACAATGATAGAACACCTTTGGGATGAATTAGAGTGGAGACTGCGAGCCAGGCCTTCTCCTCCAACATCAGTGCCTGACCTCACAAAAACATTCCCATACACACACTCCTAAACCTTGTGGACAGCCTTCCCAGAAGAGTTGAAGCTGTTATAGCTGCAAAGGGTGGGCCAACTCAATACTGAACCCTACGGACTACGACTGGGATGCCATTAAAGTTCATGTGCGTGTAAAGGCAGGCGTCCCAATACTTTTGACCACATAGTGTATATTTACCTAGAAAAATGGTGACGTGTTCAATACTTCTTTTACCAGCTGACTTATTTTAGACGTGCCTGGAAATGCAGAGAGGAGGTGACACTCCGCTATGTGACACCGCAGACATCTAACCCATGCTGTGATCTTTAATAACCCCCCGCCATGAGACGCAGTGGGGGGGCCAATCCTGCAGCTCGCTAACTGGAGTGCACATAAAAGCACACTGCTGTTAATGAAACCATTCGTGCCGTATGTCAGACTGAAACCGAGGGCAGGATAAAAAGTGTTAAAGAGGTTTTTCACTTTCATACAGCTGCAGATCAGTCGGCGGTCTCACCGCTAAGAACTCCCACCCATCGCTCCGCCAAGAGGCTGCGACACCCACTTCACAGGACACATTATTATCCCACGACACCAGCCTGGGGAACCGTATTTGTAATATATACCTGGTACAAGTATTCCACTTTACCACTTACCGCTGGACATTATACGACGTCCTTGGCTTTACGTGGGGACGTCTGAATGATGGGTGCAGCTGCGGCATCATTCAGAGATCATTTTTTTTTAATCTGGCGATTCCCTGCACCATAGGAACAATCATAGAGGCTGTTTAGCCACTTGATTGTTCTTACAGGAGACGGAAGGGTTCACTCCCCCCTCCCACCTGTGCTTCTACCGGCTCTCCCGTGTGATCCCGTGTGATCTCCCGTGTGATCGGAAGGAATCCATGGTACACCACAGAGACTGCCGAGGACCAGATGGGGGGGGGGGCCGGGCGCAACGTTATGACGTTATGACGTCATGCCAAGCCTGCCAGTTGTCAATAATGCTGCGATCTTGGCTGCATAGCCGAGACCGTTTTTTTTTTTAATTATTTCAGGCTTTCAACCCTGTAGGAGAGATCTGGGGTCTTATTGACCCCAGATCTCTCCATATAGAGGACCTGTCATCCCTATTCTTATTACAAGGGATGTCTCCATATAGAGGACCTGTCATCCTTATTCCTATTACAGGGGATCCCTCCATATAGAGGACCTGTCATCCCTATTCCTATTACAAGGGATCTCTCCATATAGAGGACCTGTCATCCTTATTCCTATTACAAGGGATGTCTCCATAAAGAGGACCTGTCATCCCTATTCCTATTACAGGGGATCTCTCCATAAAGAGGACCTGTCATCCCTATTCCTATTACAGGGGATCCCTCCATAAAGAGGACCTGTCATCCCTATTCCTATTACAAGGGATGTCTCCATAAAGAGGACCTGTCATCCCTATTCCTATTACAGGGGATCTCTCCATAAAGAGGACCTGTCATCCCTATTCCTATTACAAGGGATGTCTCCATAAAGAGGACCTGTCATCCCTATTCCTATTACAAGGGATGTCTCCATAAAGAGGACCTGTCATCCCTATTCCTATTACAAGGGATCTCTCCATAAAGAGGATCTGTCATCCTTATTCCTATTACAAGGGATCCCTCCATATAGAGGACCTGTCATCCCTATTCCTATTACAAGGGATCCCTCCATAAAGAGGACCTGTCATCCCTATTCCTATTACAAGGGATCCCTCCATAAAGAGGACCTGTCATCCCTATTCCTATTACAGGGGATGTCTCCATAAAGAGGACCTGTCATCCTTATTCCTATTACAGGGGATCCCTCCATAAAGAGGACCTGTCATCCCTATTCCTATTACAGGGGATCCCTCCATAAAGAGGACCTGTCATCCTTATTCCTATTACAGGGGATCCCTCCATAAAGAGGACCTGTCATCCCTATTCCTATTACAGGGGATCCCTCCATAAAGAGGACCTGTCATCCCTATTCCTATTACAGGGGATCTCTCCATAAAGAGGACCTGTCATCCCTATTCCTATTACAAGGGATGTCTCCATAAAGAGGACCTGTCATCCCTATTCCTATTACAAGGGATGTCTCCATAAAGAGGACCTGTCATCCCTATTCCTATTACAGGGGATGTCTCCATAAAGAGGACCTGTCATCCCTATTCCTATTACAAGGTATGTCTCCATAAAGAGGACCTGTCATCCCTATTCCTATTACAAGGGATCTCTCCATAAAGAGGATCTGTCATCCTTATTCCTATTACAAGGGATCTCTCCATAAAGAGGATCTGTCATCCTTATTCCTATTACAAGGGATCTCTCCATAAAGAGGACCTGTCATCCCTATTCCTATTACAAGGGATCCCTCCATAAAGAGGACCTGTCATCCCTATTCTTATTACAAGGGATCTCTCCATATAGAGGACCTGTCATCCCTATTCCTATTACAAGGGATCCCTCCATAAAGAGGACCTGTCATCCCTATTCCTATTACAGGGGATGTCTCCATAAAGAGGACCTGTCATCCTTATTCCTATTACAGGGGATCCCTCCATAAAGAGGACCTGTCATCCCTATTCCTATTACAGGGGATCCCTCCATAAAGAGGACCTGTCATCCCTATTCCTATTACAGGGGATCCCTCCATAAAGAGGACCTGTCATCCCTATTCCTATTACAAGGGATCCCTCCATAAAGAGGACCTGTCATCCCTATTCTTATTACAAGGGATCTCTCCATATAGAGGACCTGTCATCCCTATTCCTATTACAAGGGATCCCTCCATAAAGAGGACCTGTCATCCTTATTCCTATTACAGGGGATCCCTCCATAAAGAGGACCTGTCATCCCTATTCCTATTACAGGGGATCCCTCCATAAAGAGGACCTGTCATCCCTATTCTTATTACAAGGGATCTCTCCATATAGAGGACCTGTCATCCCTATTCCTATTACAAGGGATCCCTCCATATAGAGGACCTGTCATCCCTATTCCTATTACAAGGTATGTCTCCATAAAGAGGACCTGTCATCCCTATTCCTATTACAGGGGATCTCTCCATATAGAGGACCTGTCATCCTTATTCCTATTACAAGGTATGTCTCCATAAAGAGGACCTGTCATCCCTATTCCTATTACAAGGGATGTCTCCATAAAGAGGACCTGTCATCCTTATTCCTATTACAAGGGATCCCTCCATAAAGAGGACCTGTCATCCCTATTCCTATTACAAGGGATGTCTCCATAAAGAGGACCTGTCATCCCTATTCCTATTACAAGGG
>NC_138769.1:12537478-12574978 GCF_965119305.1 Pelophylax lessonae | reverse complement strand
GAGCATTAAGTACAGAGTGCAGGGTCCAGGGGTGCATTATGTGCAGAGTTCAGGACTATGCTATGTACAGAGTGCAGGGTTCAGGAGTGCATTATGTGCAGAGTTCAGGACTATGCTATGTACAGAGTGCAGGGTTCAGGAGTGCATTATGTGCAGAGTTCAGTACTATGCTATGTACAGAGTGCAGGGTTCAGGAGTGCATTATGTGCAGAGTTCAGGACTATGCTATGTACAGAGTGCAGGGTTCAGGAGAGCATTAAGTACAGAGTGCAGGGTCCAGGGGTGCATTATGTGCAGAGTTCAGGACTATGCTATGTACAGAGTGCAGGGTTCAGGAGTGCATTATGTGCAGAGTTCAGGACTATGCTATGTACAGAGTGCAGGGTTCAGGAGAGCATTAAGTACAGAGTGCAGGGTCCAGGGGTGCATTATGTGCAGAGTTCAGGACTATGCTATGTACAGAGTGCAGGGTTCAGGAGTGCATTATGTGCAGAGTTCAGTACTATGCTATGTACAGAGTGCAGGGTTCAGGAGTGCATTATGTGCAGAGTTCAGTACTATGCTATGTACAGAGTGCAGGGTTCAGGAGTGCATTATGTGCAGAGTTCAGGACTATGCTATGTACAGAGTGCAGGGTTCAGGAGAGCATTAAGTACAGAGTGCAGGGTCCAGGGGTGCATTATGTGCAGAGTTCAGGACTATGCTATGTACAGAGTGCAGGGTTCAGGAGAGCATTAAGTACAGAGTGCAGGGTCCAGGGGTGCATTATGTGCAGAGTTCAGGACTATGCTATGTACAGAGTGCAGGGTTCAGGAGTGCATTATGTGCAGAGTTCAGGACTATGCTATGTACAGAGTGCAGGGTTCAGGAGAGCATTAAGTACAGAGTGCAGGGTCCAGGGATGCATTATGTGCAGAGTTCAGGACTATGCTATGTACAGAGTGCAGGGTTCAGGAGAGCATTAAGTACAGAGTGCAGGGTCCAGGGGTGCATTGTGTAAAGAATGTAGCATTCAGGAGTGTGCTGTGTACAGAGTGCAGGGTTTAGGGGTGCATTGAGTTTGTAACCCCAACCCCCCATTATTCTTCCTTACATCTTTCACCTATGTGGCTCTACTACCTCTGTATTTGCAGGGAGATCGTTCTTTCTCTTAGATTCTGGAGATCTGTCCCTGCTGTACCCTACCGTGGGTGCGTCCAGGAATCTGTTAGACCCGGAAGCCGCTGTGGGCAAAGCTGTCCCTTGTACACACAGAAGGTTTCTGTATTTAAAAGTGACTGCGGGGAGTGGAGGGGGAGAACTGGGAGGTGGCAGAATGGAGTTCTGGCTGCAAAACTTAATGTGAGGGCCACAAAAGCCCTGGAGGGCCGCATTCGGCCAGCGGGCCTTGTGTTTGACATACGTGTGTTACATGTAGACCTCCGATTTTCAGTAAAACATTACAAAGCGATTTGTCGTACCCCAAGCAGAGCCGAGTGCTGGGGAGGATGCAGTGCGTTGCTCGCAGGTTATTCTTGGTAAGCCGAAGGTGATGCCCACGGGCTCGGAGAAGTCTACGCCGGCTGCTGATTCTAATTAGCAGATAAAGAACAATGTCAATGTGACTCTAAAAATAATTTTCTAATTACACAGAATAATATGAGCGGAAATGGCTCCACTCCCAGACCGGCTCCTGCTCTCTGTGATAACGGATCCAGGGCGGCACGCAGTAATGGCTGCTCCCTCGGGGACAGAACCCCTTTGTGAGTGACAGGCAAGACAGGCTTGGATTGTTTCAGATAGTCCCCGAGAGGCCGTGAAAACGGATTAAATCACTAAATGGAGCTTCACAGGCTGTGAGAATGCGAGACATGGAGACAATTGAGCCGTTCTGCTCTAGAATTGGGGGAAGAAAGCCGCGAGGCTGAGAGGATGAAGAGATACCGACTCTGGGGAAATGAGCGCCGGGGGTCGCCAGAAAGAGTCCATTAACAAAAAAAAAAAAAAGTACGCTGACAAGGATGGCGGGAAAGTCTGACAAAACAAAAAAAAGTCTTGATTTCAACTTGAGGATGAACAATAATACTTGCTGTATCCAGCCAGTAGGAGGCGCTCTGAACATTTTTAACAGATCTTCTTTGCTATCCAGTAAAAAGGATGTCATCTTGTTATATTCAAAACATACACACAGCTAAATTGTCAAAAGAGGGACCACCCCCCCCCCCCCAAGACCACGCCCCCTCATTTTCAGTGTCAATTACAGAAAGGCAGCTCACAAACGACCAGTGCCATCCCTTTTTAAAAACAAATGATTTTAAAATGGACTTGGACCTCGCAGGTCATGCTGTGCCACCCAGCCTCCCCCCACCCCCCCATTCATTTTTGCAGAGCTATAGACTGGGGGGGGGGGGGGGGTGACAGAGAAGGGTCATAAAGCTGTAGAAAAGAGTAAGGAAACCAAAATCTAAATTTAGGCTATTATTTTTTTTTTTTTTTTGTGAGTTAAATAGAAGTATCGTTCTTAATTCAAAAGTTTTCCTTTCCTGGATAGTTCTGAAATTCTCTTTAACCGCTTGCCGACCGCCGCACGACTATTTACTGCGGCAGTCAGCCCCTCACAGGCAGAGCGACGTAGTAATACGTTGCTAGCCTGTGAGGGTCTCAGGAGCGAGCGCACGGTCATGGACCCCCCCCGCGCGTGTGACCGGCGGACCCGATGTCCGCTGGTCACTCGGCGATCGTCGGTGCAGAGGGAGAAAGGCAGGCAGCTGATGTAAACAAAGCCACCTGTCATTCTCCCCTGTGTAGAAACAGTGATCATACGGTTCTACTATATAGGACCGTTGATCATTGTTTCTACAGCTCAAGCCACAGCCAATCACAGTTAGAATCACGCCCCTAGGGACACACATAACCCCTCCCTCTCAAAAAAAAGTTAACCCCTTCACTGCCAGTGTCATTTTGCAGTAACAGTGCATATGTATAGCACTGATTACTGCAGTAATGTCACTGGTAACCCCAAAAGTGTCAAAAATGTCAGTCAAGGGTCCGATCTGTCCACCCAATGTCGCAGTCCCGCAAAAAAAAAAAAAAAAAAAAACGCAGATCGCCGCCATTACGCGTTAAAAAAAAAACAACAAAAATGACAAAAATCTTTCCCTTTGTTAGTAAACGCGATAACTAAAATATCGAAATAATTCAAAATACGCTTTTTGCGATTTTTTTTTACCAAAAAAATAGCATAAAACAAATTGGCCGAAAATGTTTAAAAATTTTGATTTTTACATTTTTTTGGGGGGAATTTCATATAAAAAAATGTGAAAAATATTGTTATTTTTGCAAAATTGACGCTCTTTTTTTTTAAATAGCGCATGACCAAAAAAAAAAAAAAAAAAAAAAAAAATCGCACAGGTGATCAAATACCATCAAAAGAAAGCTTTGTTTGTTGGAAAAAAAGGACGCCAAATTCGTTTAGGTACAGCGTCGCACGACCGCGCAATTGTCTGTTAAAGTCACGCAGTGCCGAATCGCAAAATAGGCCCTGGTAAGGAAGGGGGTAAAATCTTCCGGGGCTTAGGCGGTTAAGGCCTCATGCACACTGGAAGTTATCAATATATCTATACCTGCAGTTGATCCAGAGGAAGGCAAAAAAACCCCCCAGCAAAGCATGATCCAATTTACTACAGCAGGGGAAAAAAAACACAAAAACATTGAGGTCTTCTATAGTGTGGTCCGGGTGTGAGAAATGATGTCCCACTGGTGTGCAGGAACAATCTTCTTTATGTTCCTTGATGGTATGTCTGTGCAAATTCATCCTCGCTTGCAACTTCTGTCCTATTTCGCCTACATAAAGATCCTTTGCTACATCGTTTGCATTGGATGAAGTACACCCAGAGATGTATAGTAACTAAGTAGAACTACTTCACTGCTGTACTTAAGTACCGAAATGCGGTATCTGTACTTTCCTGGAGTAGAATTCTTTTCTTCTACTTCCACTTTTACTTCACTACATTTTTTCGATGATTTCAATACTTCTACTCCGATATTTTTTTTTTTTTGTGCTGCATAGTTACTCGTTACAATTATAAAAATTACCACTGCCAGAACAGTAGATGGCAGGTTTCATGAAGCTCAAAACATGTGTATTATCAGCGCATACGAAAATAAATGCTACTGTATGTATAAATAAAAGCTGCATTTGAAATAATAAAAAACAATATGATGTTCAAACTTTTGACTTCTTTCTTTAATAACTACATCACACAGTACTTGTCCTTTTACTTTCAGTACTTGAGTAGCAAAATTTTTTAACCACTTGCCGACCGCTCACATTGAGCGTACTGCGGCAAAGTGGCTCGTTATCGTCCAGCGACATAGTACTACGTCGCTGGACTCCTCCCCCATGTAGGCGGCACGCGTGCCGCCGGAGGCACGCTCCCGCTGTTCTCATTCACAGCGGGAGTCGTGCCAGGGGAGGAGCGATGGCGATCGCCGCTGTTCTTCCCCGATCGTCGGGGAATCCAGTTTGGAGATCCGCCCGCTTGTGTAAACAGAGCGGGCGGATCTCCTAAGTGACAGGGAGTCACAGATCGGAGTGTTCAGCATAGCTGAACATGCGATCTGTCCCTGTCTCACAAAGTCACCTCCCCCCCTACACGTCAGTAAGCACCAGGCATACATTAACCCCTCCCTCTCCAATAAAATTAACCCTTTCCCTGCCAGTGTCATTATTACAGTAACAGTGCATATATATAGAACTGATTACTGCAGAAATGTCACTGGTACCCCCAAAAGTGTCAAAAATGTCAGTCAAGGGTCCGATCTGTCCGCCGCAATGTCACAGTCCCGCAAAAAAAAAAAAAAAAAAAAAAAAAAAAAAAAAAAAAATCGCAGATCGCCGCCATTACTCATTAAAAAAAAAAAACACCAAAAATGACAGAAATCTTTCCGTTAGATAGTAAATGCAATAACTTTTGCGCAAACCAATCAAAATACGCTTATTGTGATTTTTTTTTACCAAACATAGGTAGCAGAAAAAAAAAATTGGCCAAAAATTTTAAAAAAATTTGATTTTTACATTTTTTTGGGGGGGAATTTCATATAAAAAAAATGTGAAAAATATTGTTATTTTTTCAAAATTGTCGCTCTTTTTTTGTAAAGTAAAAATCGCACAGGTGATCAAATACCACCAAAAGAAAGCTCTGTTAGTGGGAAAAAAAGGACGTAAATTTCATTTGGGTACAGCGTCGCACAACCGCGCAATTGTCTGTTTAAGTTCGCACAGCGCCGAATCGCAAAAAGTGGACTGGACGTAAGACAGCAAAATCCTCCGGTGGTAAAGTGGTTAAAAAACTACTTGCAATACTTAAGTACAAAAAATGTTGAATACTTTAGTACTTCTACTCAAGTCACTTTTTGGTCGAGCACTTGTACTTTTACTCAAGTATGGATTGAGTACTTTATACAACTGAGTACACCACATGGAGGTACAGCTGTATGATCCTGAGATATTGAAGGTCCCATTTGTGTTTGTGTGACACTTTTAGACAGATTGATCTGTGTGGTTTTTTTTTTTTTTTACCATTCTGCTAAAAATTTTGTGAAGTATTAGTTAGTGTGACCCGGCTCTAACAGCACTCAATGATAATGGTAAACAGGACACAGAGAGGGGGAATCTTCCCAACGGGGCCACAGAAAGCAATAATACCTGACAGGGGATCCAATCCCTCTCCACTCCATCCAAAAACTAAAAAATAAAAAAAGAAGCTTTCCGCATCGGGAGAAGGAAATGAATCCTCTAATTGGTTGGAAGACAACACAGACAGTTCATGTTTCGGATACAAGGCTCCGCGGATGAGGGCTTACGGTGTAAATATTCTCTCTTCGCGGAAATTCTGCATCAGGATGCCACAGTGATAAATCCGCTTAATATTTCATGGAGACCTTGCGCTACAGCAGAGCCATTAATATTTCACAGCCTCTTTTCTTCCCGCGAGCCGAGATAAAACCCATTCATCAATAATGAGCGGCGGTGGAAGGCAGGAGACGCACAGGAGGAGGCCGGATGAGGAGCGGGAAAACACAGCGGCATGAAATTAAATATGGCAGAAAATACGAGGGTTAATGTAACAAGCAGCTGCATGGTACATATGAATGGAAATACAATACGCCGGCCCCATATATAACCGTGATTATTGAGAGCCGCCAGTCGGACGTGACACAGATAATTGGTCTCTGGGTGCCAATCGTTACAGAAGATTGTTTTCAAATCACGCAGACCCTGTCTGGAGGACCCTGCAGCGTGATGAAAGGATCACAAAGCCATGACCAAGAAGTCAAAGCTTGCGTTTGTCATTAATAAATATGGCTGCCCAGAGGATATACAGGAGTTATACACAGACACAGGGCTTGTATTAATGCAAAGAAACACAAAAGGGCGCTTCTAAGTGCACTATGTAGAATCAATTTATTATTCAAAAGGAAATAAACTGCTCACATATAGAAGAATGAAAAGCACATGGCGGGAGGCGTGGCTACAAGTTTCAAGGCAGTACCGCTCTTTCTCAAGTCACTTAAAGCGGCTCCTCAGTCATTTTATCATCTTTCCATCTATGGAATCCTCCGCCCTCGTTGTTTTAACTTTGGATAGTAAAACATTTTTTTCTACCAGTAAATACCTTATACAGCCCACCACTTCTTTCATCATTAGCCTAGGCCAGTGATGGAGAGCCTTGGCATCCCAGATGTTTTGGAACTACATTTCCTATGATGCTGGGAGGGGGGTAACGGTGCAGGCTGGTGGTGGTGTAATGATGTGGGGGAGGGGGGGGTAACGGTTCAGGCTGGTGGTGTAATCGGGGGGGGGGGGGGTAACGGTGCAGGCTGGTGGTGGTGTAATGGTGTGGGGGAGGAGGAGTAGGGGGGGTAATTGTTCAGGCTGGTGGTGTAATAGTGTGGGGGAGGAGGGGGGGTAATGGTTCAGGCTGGTGGTGGTGTAATGATGTGGGGGAGGGGGGGTAATGGTTCAGGCTGGTGGTGTAATCGTGTGGGGGAGGAGGGTGGGTAATGGTTTAGGCTGGTGGTGGTGGAGAAGGAGGGGGTAATGGTTCAGGCAGGTGGTGGTGTAATGGTGTGGGGGAGGAGGAGGAGGGGGGGTAATGGTTCAGGCTGGTGGTGTAATAGTGTGGGGGAGGAGGAGGGGTAATGGTTCAGGATGGTGGTGGTGGTGGTGTAATAGTGTGGGGGAGGAGGGTGGGTAATGGTTCAGGCTGGTGGTGTTGGTGTATTGGTGTGGGGGGGAGGGGTTCAGGCTGGTGGTGTATTGGTGTGGGGGATGAGGTGGAGGGGTAATGGTTCAGGCTGGTGGTGGTGTAATAAAGTGGGGGGGGGAGGGAGGGTAACGGTTCAGGCTGGTGATGGTGGTGTAATGGTGTAGGGGGAGGAGGAGGTAAGGGTTAAAGCTGGTGATGTGGGGGAGGAGGAGGAGGTGGTAATGGATCAGGCTGGTGGTGGTGTAATGGTGTGAGGGAGGAGGAGGGAGGAGGGGGAGGGAGGAGGGGGGAGGAGGGGGGTAACGGTTCAGTCTAATGGTGGTGTAATGGTGTGTGGGGGGAGGGGTATTGGTTCAGGCTGGTGGTGGTGTAATGGTGTGGGGGGATATTATCTTGGCACACTTTGGACCCCTTAGTACCAGTTGAACATGGTATAAACCCCACCCCCTACCTGAGTATTGTTGCTGACCATGTCCATCCCTTTATGACTCCAGTGTCCCCATCTTCTGATGGCTCCTTCCAGCAGGATAATGCACCATGTCACAAAGCTCCAATCATCTCACCACTGGTTTCTTCACCATGACAATGAGGTCACCGTCCTCCAATGGCCTCCACACTCACCACATCTCCTCCAATACAGCATCTTTGGGATGTGGTGGAACGGGAGATTGGCATCATGGATGGGCAGCCGACAAATCTGCAGCAACTGCGTGATGCCATCATGTCACTATGGAGCAAAATCTCTGAGGAAAGTTTCCTGCACCTTGCTGTATCTATGCCACCAAGAATGAAGGCAAAAGGGGGTCCAACCTGCTACCAGCAAGGCGTACCTAATAAAGTGGGCGGGGAGTGTAGATCTCCCAGTCTAAACTCTGCTGTACTGGTCCTGAACAAGGCTGGTACTGGGTAAAGTTCTTGTACTTGCTTACATTAAGAATGTATTAATAAATAAAAGGCTGTATTAATGTGTATCTTCTTTATCAGCCCGGAGTTCAGATTTAACTCTTTTACATTGGTGGAAGCTGCTGCTTTATATGGGCCATGAAGTCCAAGGCCAGTAGGGGCTTGCGATCATGCAGCACAGCGATTGGTTGCACAGTGATGATGTCATCGGAAGCCCATCCCAACTGGTCCCTGATCGTCAGGTGACTATAAGCTGTAAGAACTCCTTGGATGCTGATGGAGAGATCCCTAGAAGAAGACATCGGAGCCCCAAGAGAAGAAAAGGAATCATCTACCCGGTGCCAGTTCAGTCTCTGCATACAAGGCCTGGTACCCCTGGCTCTGCGGAGGAGGGAATGGGGTGGTCATATCCCCATAGTCCTACAGCTGTATACAAATTATATAGAGACCTTCTGATACAAAAGAGCCATTCATATTTCACATCCTTCCTACTTTTATATCCATAAGGGGCAACAACTTCAAAATGTATTCCTTCAACCAAAAGAACATTTTATTTCTTCAACAAGCTCACTGGCTCTGGTGAAATAACTTCCATACAGCAAGACCCCCTCCCCCCCCATCCCACTCACCCCCACTCCTCAGGGGGTGCCTAGAAATGATCCAATGCAAATGATAAAAGAGCCCCAAAATGCTTTTACTTGTTCATAATATGATATAAACAATGTTCAGAAGACCGATACAAAGCAGCATTGTTTATAAACATTGATCAGATGGGAGAAAGAGAGATACAAAGTAACATGGTTTATAAACATTGTTCAGACAGAAGATAGAGAGATACAAAGTAACATGGTTTATAAACATTGTTCAGACAGAAGATAGAGAGATACAAAGTAACATTGTTTATAAACATTGATCAGATGTGAGATAGAGAGATACAAAGTAACATTGTTTATAAACATTGTTCAGACAGGAGATAGAGAGATACAAAGTAACATTGTTTGTAAACATTGATCAGACAGGAGATAGAGAGATACAAAGAAATAAAAAGAAACAATGTTTATAAACAATGTTCAGACAGGAGAGAGAGATACAAAGTAACATTGTTTATAAACATGGATCAGACAGGAGATAGAGAGATACAAAGTAACATTGTTTATAAACATTCATCAGACGGGAGATAGAGAGATACAAAGTAACATTGTTTATAAACATTGATCAGACGGGAGATAGAGAGATACAAAGTAACATTGTTTATAAACATGGATCAGACAGGAGATAGAGAGATACAAAGTAACATTGTTTATAAACATTGATCAGACAGGATATAGAGATACAAAGTAACATTGTTTATAAACATTGTTCAGATGGGAGATAAAGAGATACAAAGAAATAAAAAGAAACAATGTTTATAAACAATGTTCAGACAGGAGACAGAGATATACAAAGTAACATTGTCTATAAACATTGATCTGACAGGAGATGGAGAGATACAAAGTAACATTGTTTATAAACATTGATCAGACAGGAGATGGAGAGATACAAAGTAACATTGTTTATAAACATTGTTCAGACGGGAGATAGAGAGATACAAAGTAACATTGTTTATAAACACTGCTCCACCTGTCTGTCCACTATGACATTTATTTTTCAAACCATTAATATGTAAGCTTTATTTTCCATGTTTGTTTTGTTGGTTTTATTAGTGTCACAATAATGACATGAAAAAAGTCTCTATTTGATTTGTAAATAACTTTGCAATGCTTTGTATCATTTTAAATGTCACATTATAGAATACAGTGTATACCTTTCATCCATAGTAACCATATACAGTATATATATATTTTTAACTAACAGATACAAGTAGAAACAAAGGCATTTTTAGTTTTGTTACTTTTTCTATGAATTGTATAAAAATGGTAATTTTTCCGTGTTTGTCCTAAAATGATTTCTGTATTATTTTGTTAGACCTGAAAGGAAAAAAATGGTTTTCATTTTGGATGGAGTACAGGGGGGTTATAACCCCTGGCAGGTATTTTATGCCACCTGTGTTCCAGTCAGGAGATTCCCCTTCACTTCCTGTCACATAGCCAAAACAGGAAGTGAGATGGTTGTAGTCATGACTAGTGTCCCCATTCTGCTTTTTTACTGTGACAACCCACAATTTGTGATTCCCTTTCACTCTCAGAGGACAAAGAGGGGGTGACTCTCCATAATGGGGGGCACACACAGCAATCTGACAGCTCTGGCAGAATATACCGGGCCAAATCTGAATGACGGAGGGATTTCTAAAGTGATGTAAATTGTAAAGTGTTCAGGATGTAATTCATGAAATGTGCCGGTACATAACAGAAAAATGTCAGCAGGCATTGGAGGGGCCCCCTGGGGCCGTATGAAGGAGTTCTTCATCTTCTGCGGTTCAAGGACAGTGCAGGACTGCAATTCCCCATCATATATACATGGATTCCATCCCAGCGAAGGGAGATGAATTTATAGGAGGATGCACCGAGCAACCCCCTACACCGAGCAACCCGCTACACCGAGCATCTCCCTACACCGAGCATCTCCCTACACCGAGCAACCCCCTACACCGAGCAACCCCCTACACCGAGCAACCCGCTACACCGAGCATCTCCCTACACCGAGCATCTCCCTACACCGAGCAACCCCCTACACCGAGCAACCCCCTACACCGAGCAACCCGCTACACCGAGCATCTCCCTACACCGAGCATCTCCCTACACCGAGCAACCCCCTACACCGAGCAACCCCCTACACCGAGCAACCCGCTACACCGAGCATCTCCCTACACCGAGCATCTCCCTACACCGAGCAACCCCCTACACCGAGCAACCCGCTACACCGAGCATCTCCCTACACCGAGCATCTCCCTACACCGAGCAACCCCCTACACCGAGCAACCCCCTACACCGAGCATCTCCCTACACCGAGCAACTCGCTACACCGAGCAACTCGCTACACCGAGCATCTCCCTACACCGAGCAACTCGCTACACCGAGCATCTCCCTACACCGAGCAACCAGCTATACCGAGCATCTCCCTACACCGAGCAACCCGCTACACCGAGCAACCCGCCACACCGAGCAACCCGCCACACCGAGCAACCCGCTACACCGAGCATCTCGCTACACCGAGCAACTCGCTACACCGAGCAACTCGCTACACCGAGCAACTCGCTACACCGAGCAACCCGCCACACCGAGCAACTCGCCACACCGAGCAACTCCCTACACCGAGCAACCAGCTATACCGAGCATCTCCCTACACCGAGCAACCCGCTACACCGAGCAACCCGCCACACCGAGCAACCCGCCACACCGAGCAACCCGCTACACCGAGCATCTCGCTACACCGAGCAACTCGCTACACCGAGCAACTCGCTACACCGAGCAACTCCCTACACCAAGCAACTCCCTACACCAAGCAACCCGCCACACCGAGCAACTCCCTACACCGAGCAACTCCCTACACCGAGCAACTCCCTACACCGAGCAACTCCCTACACCGAGCAACTCCCTACACCGAGCAACTCCCTACACCGAGCAACTCGCTACACCGAGCAACTCGCTACACCGAGCAACCCGCTACACCGAGCAACCCGCTACACCGAGCAACTCGCTACACCGAGCAACTCGCTACACCGAGCAACCCGCTACACCGAGCAACCCGCTACACCGAGCAACCCGCTACACCGAGCATCTCGCTACACCGAGCAACCCGCTACACCGAGCAACCCGCTACACCGAGCAACCCGCTACACCGAGCAACCCGCTACACCGAGCAACTCGCTACACCGAGCAACCCGCCACACCGAGCAACCCGCCACACCGAGCAACCCGCCACACCGAGCAACCCACCACACAGAGCAACCCGCTATACCGAGCAACCCGCCACACCGAGCAACTTGCTACACCGAGCATCTCGCTACACCGAGAATCTCGCTACACAGAGCAACCCGCTACACCGAGCAACCCGCTACACCGAGCATCTCGCTACACCGAGCATCTCGCTACACCGAACAACCCGCTACACCGAGCAACCCGCTACACCGAGCAACCCGCTACACCGAGCATCTCGCTATACCGAGCAACCCGCTACACAGAGCAACCCGCTACACCGAGCAACCCGCTACACCGAGCAACCCGCCACACCGAGCAACCCGCCACACCGAGCAACCCACCACACAGAGCAACCCGCTATACCGAGCAACCCGCCACACCGAGCAACTTGCTACACAGAGCATCTCGCTACACCGAGAATCTCGCTACACAGAGCAACCCGCTACACCGAGCAACCCGCTACACCGAGCAACTTACTACATTCCCAACCTGTCCGAGGAACCTGAGCAACACCTGTGCAGCCAGGCGCCTTCACATCAATCCCACCAATGTTCTTCTAGATACAGATCCCCCAATACATCCACATTTCATCTCCTGGATTTATAGTGTCAGCATATTACTTAAGGCTCCGTTCACATCTAGGCGTTTTGGGGCGTTTTTGGGGCGTTTTTCTGCTCTAGGATCAGCTCTCAAAACGCCCAACAAGACAAATCCTATTCATTTCAATGGCCCCTGTTCACATCTGAGCGTTTTGACGCTGTATACAAAACGCCCAACGCTCAAAAAAGTACATGAGCTTCTTTTTGGGCAGATTACAGGTGTTTTCCATTGATCTCTATTCAATCTAAAAACGCCTGCACAAAAATCGCGGTAAAAATCGCGGTAAAATCGCGGTAAAATCGCGGTAAAAAACGCCGCAAAAATCGCGGTAAAATCGCGGTAAAAAACGCGCGAAAAACGCTACGCTCAGGTGTGAATGTAGCCTTATAGACAACCTGAACCCTTCTCATCTGCACCATAAGAGCTTACATTTCCTCACAGTCACACACTATTATTATTATTATACATTTATATAGCTCTGACATATACCGCAGTGCTGTACAGAGATCACTGAGCCAGTCACATCAGTCTCTGTACCAGAGAAGCTTACACTCTAATGTTATTACCATTCTCCTACACACAGTAAGGCTGATTTCAGAGACCACTTGTCCCATACACATGAATTTGAAATATTTGAGTGCATTCACACCTGAGCGTAGCGTCTTTGTGCTCTTTTGCACGTTTTTATACAGCGTTTTTGGAGCTTTGTCATTTTTTTTTTTTTTAGCCAACAAAGAAAACTATTATCTGTTGCATCGTTTGTTGCTAGGTTTTTTTAGCTTTTTTTCACTAGCTTTTCTTTTTTTTTTTTAATAATTATTTCTTCTTTTTTTTTTTTTGTTAGGGCAAGGGGTTAGATTTAACGTTTTGTTAGGGGGTTAGGATTAGGAGTTGGGGTTTGGGTTATTTATATTTTTGTTAGGGCGTTATTAATAATACTACTACTACTACTAATAATAATAAATTATGAATAAATACATATAAAATAAATACACAAATAAACATAATCATAAATAATAAATGACTAATCATAAATATTTACCCCTTACCTGTAAAAAATAAATAAATAAATAAAATAATAACTAAACACCCTAACACAAAATCTATCATTAATAGTATTTTTTTTTTTTAGGTTTGGGTGTTTAGATTATTATTATTAATACCAATCATAATTTGTTGAATTTTTTTAAGGTTAGTGGTTAATTGTAAAATGTATTATTATTATATTATTTTGTATAGCTTCACAGGTTATGCAGCGCTTTACAAGTTGAGGGTAGACGGTACAAATACAATAGGAATCAGAGGGCCCTGCTCATTAGAGATTACTACATATTATTAATTTATTTTACTTATGATGATTTTTAGTTATTTTTATATTTATTTTACATTTATTTATTCATTTATTACTATTTATTTTTACATTTAAGCAGAAAATCGCACAAAAATGCGCAAGTGGCACTTTTTCTATTATTTTTTGTGGTAATAAAAATGTGCCAAAAACGCTCACATCTTACCCGATTAAAGCTATTAAAAAAGCTCCAGAACATTTTTGAACGGTCTCCATAGAGAATCATTGATTTTTTTTCTCCTCCAGCATTTTGGAGCTTCCAGCTACAAAATGCTGAGACGTAAATGAGGTGAAAGAAGGAACCAGAAGACCCAGCAGAAAGGCACACAGACATAGAAGGATCATACACACGTCTTGCCCTGCTGGGCACTGAACCCATGTGACCTTCGCTCAATCTGGTCAGAGTAGTAACCACTAATGCTGCGTTGCTCCATCTTTACCCAGGCAGGCAGCATGCTGAGTGGTCAGTGATGTCTCCATGGGGTATCGGCTCTGACAGCGCACACAGAGCCCCTCAGAAGACGTCACATTGTGGTCACAATATTGTGCAGCAATTTTATTATGTGTTATGTGAAGGGAAGCTATGGCGGTAATCTGGGCACATTAGAAGACACTGAGGCCGATAATAACCCAATTACAGGAACTGCAGCTCTTATTAATTTTGACAACTGTGCAAATTGTGTGTTCCTGGGGGGCTATCAGTGGTTCTGGGCGATGTACAGATCTTCCCAACCTGTTGGAGTTTTTTTTCCTACAATGAGGCAATGCTACTGTGCATGGCCTTCAATCGGTGGCAGACTGGCGCTGCAGCATTTATTGAAGTTGCGCCAAGTTTTTGAGGGATGGTTAAATATCACCCATCCCACCTATGACCAGCCTGTGCCATAGATCAGGAGTCTCCAAAACTTTCCACACAAAGGGCCAGTTTATTGTCCTTCAGACATAAAGGGGGCCGCCGGACTGAGGCCATTGAGAATAGAAAAGGTCCCAACGTCATCGGAAATAAACAATGCCCCACCGTTGGCATCAGTGGCAGGAATTCTGCCCCACCGTTGGCGTCACTGGGAGGAATTCTGCCCCATCGCTGGCGTCAGTGGGGAGAATCGCCAATACTGGCGTCAGTGGGGGGAATCGCCAGCGTTGGCGTCAGTGGGGGGAATCGCCAGCGTTGGCGTCAGTGGGGGGAATCGCCAGCGTTGGCCTCAGTGGGGGGAATCGCCAACGATTCCCCCCACTGACGCCAATCATGACATAACACCATGTATGACGGGGCAGGAGACTCCTGGTCTGTCCCGCCCATCATGACATAACACCATGACTGACCAGTCAGGAGACTCCTGGTATGTCCCTCCCATCATGACATAACACCATGTATGACGGGACAGGAAACTCGTGCTTTGTCCTGCCCATCATGACATAACACCATTTATGACGAGGCAGAAGACTCCTGGAATCGCCACCGCTGGCGTCAGTGGGGGGGAATCGCCACCGCTGGCGTCAGTGGGGGGGGGGGAATCGCCACCGCTGGCGTCAGTGGGGGGGGAATCGCCACCGCTGGCGTCAGTGGGGGGGGAATCGCCACCGCTGGCGTCAGTGGGGGGGGGGGGGGAATCGCCACCGCTGGCGTCAGTGGGGGGGGGGGGGAAATCGCCACCGCTGGCGTCAGTGGGGGGGGGGAATCGCCACCGCTGGCGTCACTGGGGGGGGGGAATCGCCACCGCCAGTGGGGGGGGGGAAATCGCCACCGCTGGCGTCAGTGGGGGGGGGGAAATCGCCACCGCTGGCGTCAGTGGGGGGGGGGGAAATCGCCACCGCTGGCGTCAGGGGGGGGAATCGCCACCGCTGGCGTCAGTGGGGGGGGGGAATCGCCACCGCTGGCGTCAGTGGGGGGGGGAATCGCCACCGCTGGCGTCAGTGGGGGGGGGGAAATCGCCACCGCTGGCGTCAGTGGGGGGGGGGAAATCGCCACCGCTGGCGTCAGTGGGGGGGGGAAATCGCCACCGCTGGCGTCAGTGGGGGGGGGGAAATCGCCACCGCTGGCTTCAGTGGGGGGGGGAATCGCCACCGCTGGCGTCAGGGGGGGGGGGGGAATCGCCACCGCTGGCGTCAGTGGGGGGGGGGGAATCGCCACCGCTGGCGTCAGTGGGGGGGGGGGGGGGAATCGCCACCGCTGGCGTCAGTGGGGGGGAATCGCCACCGCTGGCGTCAGTGGGGGGGAATCGCCACCGCTGGCGTCAGTGGGGGGGGGGGGAATCGCCACCGCTGGCGTCAGTGGGGGGGGGAATCGCCACCGCTGGCGTCAGTGGGGGGGGGAATCGCCACCGCTGGCGTCAGTGGGGGGGGGGAATCGCCACCGCCAGTGGGGGGGGAAATCGCCACCGCTGGCGTCAGTGGGGGGGGGGGGGAAATCGCCACCGCTGGCGTCAGTGGGGGGGGGGGAAATCGCCACCGCTGGCGTCAGTGGGGGGGGGGGAATCGCCACCGCTGGCGTCAGTGGGGGGGGAATCGCCAACGCTGGCGTCAGTGGGGGGGAATCGCCATCGCTGGCGTCAGTGGGGGGGAATCGCCATCGCTGGCGTCAGTGGGGGGGAATCGCCATCGCTGGCGTCAGTGAGGGGGAATCGCCAACGTTGGCGTCAGTGAGGGTAATCAACATCATTGGCGTCAGTGGGGGGGGATTCGCCATTGTTGAAATCATTGGGAGGAATTGCCATCGTTGGCGTCATTGGGAGGAACTGCCATCGTTGGCGTCATTGGGAGGAATTGTCAACTTGGTGTCAGTGGGAGGAACTACAATAGTTGGCGTTATTGGGAGAATTGTGCCTAATCATCGGTGTCATTGGGCCCCATTCTTGGTGTTATTGGGAGGGATTGTGCCCCATCATTGGTGTCATTAGGATGAATTTTTATCATTGCTGTAATTGGGCGTAATTGTGCCCCATCGGTGGGAGGAATTCTGCCCCCCTATTAGTGTCAGTGGGAGATTTAGGTTCCATTGATGAAAATAGTGCCCCAAGGGCTGGATAAAGGCAAGCAAATGACCACATCTGGCCCCCAGACCACAGTTTGGAGACCACTGCCAAAGACCACAGTTTAACTGCCACCAATCAGCCTGGCTGTTATTGGCACAAACACCCAAACCCAATCCTTATATGGATCCCAGTGCAATAAGGCAGCTGTTGCCTCTTTCTACACATCTCAGTCTCGTTACACAAAGGGATGAGGCTGTCTAGGAGGACTTAAAGTTTATCACTATCCTAATTATGAGTGATGGGAAGAGGGAGTTGTGATACCAATAGGCAGAACGGACCGGTCACTGCAGCTTTGAAGACATTGTCCATACTGAGAAGTATTGGAAATGAGAAGATACCATAAATCTGATGGCCTGATATGGTGAGGGGTAAAGCAGCCCGGGCCGACCTAAGGAGGGCCACAGCCACTTCAGAGTATTTGCGAATCTTAGACCTCTTTCAGAAGAGCAAAACCTCAACATGGGCCATGTACTAGAATAGGTGTAATGGGAACTGGTGCAGGGTTCGTAAATTGATGCTATGTGCATCACTCTTAGAAGAGATCCTATCAACTACTTATTAAGAGCTGGGATCCCCCCACAAGTGTATTCATTTATCTGCTCATCATCCCCCCTGCAGGAGTCTACCCTTATAAACCTTTAATATTTAACCCTAATTATTTATTACAGGTACTTACTGTATATAGCGCTATTAATTTACACAGCGCTTTACATATTTATTATACATTTAGAGCAGTCCCTGCCCTCAAGGAGCTTACAATCTAAGGCCCCTAACACACATTCATACATGCACATATTAGAGCCAATTAACCTACCAACATGTCTTTGGAGTGTGGGAGGAAACCAGAGTGCACGGAGGAAACCCCAGAGGCACAGGGAGAACATGCAAACTCCAGGCAGGTAGTGCCATGGTTGGAATTCGAATCGACAACCCCAGTGCTGACAAGTAGAAGTGCTAACCACAGCACCCCATTAGACTGTAAGCTCTTCTGAGCAGGGCCCTCTTAATCCTCTTGTATTGTATTGTATATATACTGTCTCCCTCTAATATTGTAAAGCGCTGCGTAAACTGCTGGCGCTATAGAAATCCTTAATAATAATAATAATAATTATTAAGGGAGTTCTATGGTCACAGCATAATACAAACAATAGTTCTATTTGACAATCCAATATAAGCCTCCTTTCATGTTGTGAGAGCTGCCTGTCTGCTGACCCGCTCTTTACACAACTCCCTGGAATTTCAGCATTTATTGGAACTTCCCTCCATTTCTAAAGACTACATGTCCCATGGCACCTTGCTGCCTGCAAATAGCGATTCCTGCACTGGCTCCGCCTCCTCTCATCACCTCTGTAGTTCAGAAGGTAGGCTCTGTGAACTGTGTGACACAGCAGTGCCTCCTCACAGGGTATAGTGAATATGTGTCAAAGAATTTGAGGAAGTAAACGTGTGGGTGGGGATCTTCACAAAGTAGTCTAAAGGACCTTGTGGTCCCCTTGTGTTGCAGAGTGCGATCACTGGGTGCAGCGGAGTCCATTCAGATCAGACATTGTGGAGTAAACAGGAACTGGCTTCTTTATTGGAACATAACACAGAAATCAAAGATGTCACCTCATTGTAATAAGAACAACAGACAGGAAGAGATAACCAACAAGTTCAGTACAGTGTACAGGAAATTACAACACATCATAGAAAATGCATAGTATATCACTGAGCATTAGCGACATCTAGTGTCCTATTTGTGAACTGCAGTTAATCTGTTAAGCTGAAAGCTGTTGTATCTCCAACACCTTGCGCATATGCTGACACACCGTGGTCCCCCGAAAGTAAACTGGCAGACATCATTTGAGCATGCGTGGGATCCTGCGATCTGCCTCCTGGGATGGGCAATGTGGAAATTCCAGGAAGTAGTTTGCAGGACGGCACGCATGCACAAAAACAGTGACCTGTGACATTTCTGCACACATGCAGGGTCTGGGTACATCACCCTCACCTAGGTTGGCCTCTATTGGCACTACTTCTCCTGTAGGTCCCAGGAGTGCACTTCATTCTGCTCTCCTGTGGCCCAGATTCAGCCGACAGTGGGCTACAGTCTGCGGTTGGCTGTCACAAAGCCGGTCCAGATTCTTTAGGGATCCCAACAATGTCGGGATCCACTCAGATGCCTGACCGTCAGCTAGCTCCGCCTCTCTGACAGCCTGAGCCAGCCACTCACTCCCACTTCATAGTCCAGGCGCTGGAGGGGCAGAGCAGACAGTCACCACTCTCTGCTCAGAGTGGACCCCAGAACTGAGTGGCCTTTGATTGCTCAGTTCTTAGTGTAGAGCCGACAGGGAACAGATGCCGCAGACATGCTCCCTCGGTGTCTCTTCCGGGTTCAGCGGCTCCAGCGCTGTGAGTGGCCAGAGACGCAATGACGTCACTCCCAAGCATGCGCGCGGGAGTTCACTTTCCGGGAAGGAGCGGGCAAGGAGCTCTGAAGGTCTGGCAAGATACGCTGAACCTTCAGAGCGCATGCGCCACTGGTGTCAGCGGCTGCATGCAAGGTGAATATCTCCGAAACCATGCAGGTTTAGGAGATACTAATTTTACCTACAGGTAAGACTTATTATAGGCCGCATTATAGGCTTCCCTGTATGTAAAAATTAAAAAGCGGAGTACACTACTGCTTTAACCACTTGCCGATCGCTAACATTGAGCATACTGCGGCAAAGTGGCTCGTTATCGTCCAGCGACGTAGGTCTACGTCGCTGGACTCCTCCCCTTGTGGGCGGCGCGCGCGAACTGCCAGAGGCTTGCTCCCGCTGTATTCAGCCACAGCGGGAGTCAGGCCAAGGGAGGCTCTTCCCAGATTGTCAGCGATCGAGTGAGGAGATCTGCCCGCTTGCGTAAACAAAGCGGGCGGATCTCCTAAGTTACAGGCAGTCACAGATTACAGGATTCAGCATAGCTCAACCTGCGATCTGTCCCTGTGTCACTCAGTCCCCTCCCCCCCACACACGTCAGTAAGCACCAGGCATACATTAACCCCTCCCTCTCCAATAAAATTAACCCCTTCCCTGCCAGTGTCATTATTACAGTAACAGTGCATATATATAGCACTGATTACTGCAGTAATGTCACTGGTACCCCCAAAAGTGTCAAAAATGTCATTTAGGGGTCCGATCTGTCCGCCGCAATGTTGCAGTCCCGCAAAAAAAAATTCAGATTGCCGCCAGATAGCCGCCATTACTAGTTAAAAAAAAAACAATAAAAATGACACAAATTTCCCGTAGTTAGTAGCTGCGATAACTTTTGCGCAAACCAATCAAAATACGCTTATTGTGATTTTTTTTTACCAAAAATATGTAGCAGAAAACAAATTGGCCTAAAATGTTAAAAATTTAGATTTTTACATTTTTTTGGGGGGGAATTTCATATAAAAAAATTTGAAAAATATTGTTATTCTTTCAAAATTGTCGCTTTTTTTGTTTATAGCGCAAAAAGTAAAAATCGCACAGGTGATCAAATACCACCAAAAGAAAGCTCTGTTTGTGGGGAAAAAAGGACATAAATTTAATTTGGGTACAGCGTTGCACGACTGCGCAATTGTCAGTTAAAATAACGCAGTGCCGAATCGCACTGCCTGGTCAGGAATAGGGTAAAATCTTCCGGTCTTAAAGCGGTTAAAAATACACTTATTGAGAATTTTTTTGTCAAAGACATGTAGCTAAATACATTTTGGCCTAAATATATGACAAAAATTGAATATATTGGATATTTTTTAACTGTCAAAGTAGAAAAATATTATTTTTTCAAAATTGTCGCTTTTTTTTTATTAATATCGCAAAAAATGAAAAGCGCACAGGTGATCAAATACCACCAAAAGAAAGCTCTGTTTGTGGGAAAAAAAGGACGCAAATTTCGTTTGGGTACGGCATTGCATGACCGCGAAATTGTCAGTTAAAGTCGCACAGTGCCGAATAGCAAAAAGTGGCCTGGACGTAAAGCAGGAAAATCCTCCGGTCCTAAAGTGGTTAATGGTACAAATGTAAGGCAAAATGGTCGGCCCTCACGCATGTTCACTTCATCAAGTCTGGCCCTCTTTGAAAAAAAGTTTGGACACCCCTGATATAGAGGGTCAAAAAGGTGGACTCTGCCTTTAAACTGATCTCATAGGGGCCATTTTATAAAGATAAATCCAGCTTGTAGAAAGTTTAATCCATTTTCCTCAAAGTGCCATCAATTATTGGCAAGAATGAAGAGAAGATGTTGCATTGATGACCATAAAGAATAAATAAAGAATGCATAAAAGGATGCAGAAAGAAGCCTGCGCTTCCTCCCTTACCAGGCGCTCCCCTGAGCCCCCCTGTACCCGCACCAATCACAGACAAGCCTTCTGGGAAATACCAGCGAGATATTATACCGAACGCCAATAAAAAAAAAAGCTTTGCTGGGAAAACCTGCTCGCAGAATTCATTTCTGGAATCATTGGGGGAGTAATATGATCACCTAGGTGCCTAATCTCTTTATCGCTCCCATAATAGCGCGTTCCGTCATCACGAGACGCTGAGACAAGGCAGAAGACTGATGTCACACAAGCAGCTCCGGGCTCTCCGCGGGACGGATACAGATGTGAACAGATGACATGTGATAATAGGACTTCTATAAAAAGCTGTGACACAGAAACATCCAGCTCTTTCCGGATAAGACCGATTCCACAGAAAATACCAAATATTCCATCAACGACAAAACACCTTCCATCCAATCAAATGTCTTTTACAGCATTGAGACCGATGGAAGCGGATTGCTGCCACAGTCACTGCAACGTTCCTTCTATTAAAGCTGAACTCCGGGCAGAAATTTTAAAGCAGATTCACAAATGGCATTTCTTATCGTCAACAAAAAAGTTACTCTTTGTGAATACAATGCTGCAGACAATGTAAAATCACACCAGGAATGGGGCATTATAGAGGTTTAGTGTCCCTTATTTATTGGGTATAAGACTGGTCGGTGGCTGTTGTGCCCGCTCCTTCCCTAGGACACGGTCCTAGTTGTAGCTTATTCACTACCAGTGTATGACAGGTCAGGAGACTCCTGGTCTGTCCCACCCATCATGACATAACACCATGACTGACAGGGCAGGAGACTCCTGGTCTGTCCCACCCATCATGACATAACACCATGACTGACGGGGCAGGAGACTCCTGGTCTGTCCCACCCATCATGACATAACACCATGACTGACGGGGCAGGAGACTCCTGGTCTGTTCCACTGATCATGACATAACACCATGTATGACGGGGCAGGAGACTCCTGGTCTGTCCCGCCTATCATGACATAACACCATGATTGACTAGTCAGGAGACTCCTGATCTGTCCCACCCATCATGACATAACACCATGTATGAAGGGTCAGGAGACTCCTGGTCTGTCCCGCCTATCATGACATAACACCATGATTGACTAGTCAGGAGACTCCTGATCTGTCCCCACCCATCATGACATAACACCATGTATGAAGGGTCAGGAGACTCCTGGTCTGTCCCATTAATCATGACAAAACACCATGACTGAGAGGTCAGGAGACTCCTGGTCTGTCCCATCCATCATGTTACAACACGATAATTGGTGGGGCAGGAGACTCCTGGTCTGTCCCGCCCATCATGACATAACACCATGTATGACAGGGCAGGAGACTCCTGGTCTGTTCCACTCATCATGACATAACACCATGTATGACGGGGCAGGAGACTCCTGGTCTGTCCTGCCCATCATGACATAACACCATGTATGACAGGGCAGGAGACTCCTGGTTTGTCCCGCCCATCATGACATAACACCATGTATGAAGAGGCAGAAGACTCCTGGTCTGTTCCACTCATGACATAACACCATGACTGAGAGGTCAGGAGACTCCTGGTCTGTCCCATCCATCATGTTACAACACGAAGATTGGTGGGGCAGGAGACTCGTGGTCTGCCCCGCCCATCATGACACAACACGATGATTGGCGGGGGACAGAAGACTCCTGGCCTGTCCTGCCCATCAGGACACCACCATGATTGGTGGGGAAGGAGACTCTAGGTCTGTTTTGCCCACCGTGACATAACACCATGTATGAAGGGTCAGGAGACTCCTGGTCGGTCCCACCCATCATGACAACACAAAGATTGGCGCGGCAGGAGACTCCTGGTTTGCTTCGTATCCTGGTTTGCTTCGTATACGATGACATAACACAATGTAAAATATGCACGGTTACTGTAATGATGACACTGGCAGGGAAGGGGTTAACCCAGGGGCGATCAAAGGGTTAAGTGTGAGGCTAGGGGGTGTTTTCTAACTGTATGGGGGAGGGACTTGTTAAATGAACACAGAGACCTCTGATCCTAAATAGGAGGATCACAGGCGCTCTGTGTTCATTTCAGAGAGAACGGTCTGCCGTGTTTACAACAGCAGACCGTCGTTCTATCTGCAGGGAGCGATCGCAGGTGCCTGGAGGCAATCGCGGCTGCCGGCCCCATGGATCAGCATTCCCGCGGCCTAGTGGGGGCGGGCCAGAAGCACGCCCGGCGGACTCCGTTCTGCTCAGTGAGAATCGAACTGCCGCTCTCCGGTGAGAATCGAACCGCCGCTCTCCGCTTACTTTGCAGAGACAGACATGTCAAATCCCTCTCTTCTATGGAAGATCAGATGAAAACAGACCGCCTGATAGCAGCAGGTGTCAGGGGACATGTCACCGCTGACATCCCGCTGCCCCATAGGGGTGCATGGAGCATCCGATCAGGTCCGCCTGAAAAACTGACACGGACCGGAAAGCCGTGTGAAAGCGGTCTTAGGACACAGATCGGATGTAGTGGGTGGTAGTGCTTTGGTGCGCTCACATGGTAATACATATGTAAAAGAGTACATAATGTACACTTGCAGTGACCAGACGGTTACTAGACAGTAAAACGGCTGCAAGCTGAACGCACCGTCTGCCAGCAAAGCAGTCTTCCATGAACTCTACTCGGTCATGACAAATCTGTCTGCCATCTGCCCCGTACCATCATGAAGTAGAAAGTAACGGATCGCTACATTGCCTGCGATTCAGTAAAAATACAGAAAAAAGGTTCCCGTCTGATAATGACCTTCTTTCCTGCTACCGGCAAAATGGGACAAGTGAGAAAATCCATCAGGACTAAAAGAAAGAAGAGAAATCCAGAAAACAGCTCAGTGTGAGAGAGCGTCCAGAAACCTCACGCCTCGGAAGATCGCCAAGCGCTCCCGCTGCGTATGTGAGAGCTCCGACATCCCTTTACTTTCCAAAAGTACCGACATGCTGGAGGAGACGACTGTCAACTGTCATCATGCCTGAACTGTCAGAACTGGGGGCAGGGCTCCGTCTCTGATACATCAGCTTGAAGAGTCAGACCAACCCAGCGGGTTCACCCAGTGGTAGAGGCTGTGCCATGCAATACCTGGACAGGGTACAGGTACTATATACAGGAGGTTGCCACCTTTTCTTCAAGCCAAACCCGAACACTATAGCCGCGCACAGCAACGTTTTTTATTGGGGGTTTTATTAAGGGCGAACGCTGTGGACTCGGTGTCTAATGTTTCTGCTCACCAAACCTCCCACTTACATCAGAGTTCCCAGCATTCCCCCTTAAAGAGGTTGTATACCCCCCCTGTAATATTTGACCTATAGGTAAGCCTACAACAAGACTTACCTATAGGTACTGTAAATGTCTCCTAAACTTGCACCGTTTAGGAGATATTTACATTGCATGCATCTGATGACGTCATCGGTGCATGCGCCCTGAACGGCCCGCCCATGCCGTTCTTTCAGAGCCCTGTGCCGTGACCGCCGGCTCCCGCGCCCATGTGCGGGAGTGACGTCACGCAGCTCCGACCAGTAGCACAGCCAGAGTCCGCAGCCACGTATATATATGTTTGGGAGTTCTAAGTAATATTCTAGCAAAAAATACAGATTTTAACTTGTATACAAAAGTGCCAGAAAAGGCTTGGTTCTTACGCGGTTCACATTATTATTTATTTTTTTTTTTTTAACATGCTGTCCCCATAATGACACTGTACTACTCTGGGGTGGGGGGGGGGGGGGGGATGATCAGGGATTTTTTTTTTACACTGGTATTGCTTATAACAGTGAATTCACTGTTACAAGCAATCATTTTAGGTGTCATGAATAGGTTAACATTCATGACAGCTAGATTACTGTTGACATGCTGCAATTGGCTGCAACTAATCACATGGTATGGGTAGCCAGGTAACATGTAATAGCTGTGAGCCAATCACAGCTTCACGACACTAAGCAAGCAGTTATGAAACCATTCATGACTGTTTTGTTTACATTGTAATTAAGTGATCGCTATGACCAATCACAGTGATCACAGGCTGGGTAAGGTGCGATGGTACTCACCATCACTGGGAGTGAAAGACAGATACTTAATGGACACTGAGAATATGGCTTGGATTGCTTCAAATGGGTTCTGTATGTACACTTATGCTAATGTGTATTGTACTTCAATGTCAGACACAGGCTCTCCCTATTGTTTGTGTATTGAGGTGTGATGTGGATGCTGTTAAGCCTGTCTGTCCCATTGTTAAATGTTAATGAACCCACATATTGTTTCTGTCCAGATGGCCAGATAATTATTTCAGGTTAATTCTATTTCTTTATACAATTGCATCTGCATATGATGATGCAATCAAGCAACCCCTGACCTGTGTGTGGTAATCTGATCAGGAGGGGGAGGTCCATGCTGTATATAAACTAGGGCTGAACGATAGTCGATGTGATATCGACTATCGTTCTGCGGGCGTGGGCGATATTCATATCGCCGAAGACACGATATTTAGCATAGGCAGGGAGGCAGGGAGAAGTCGGGACTCGGGGGGAGGAGGAGGACTCGCAGTGCTGGCAGCCGACACATCCGTTTTGCTTTCGGCTGTGATCGGAACTCCAGCCCGATGCAATCCAGCCCTCCCAGCTCTGCCTCTAGTATCCAGCCGACCATTACTCCACCCTGCTCCACCCATTGTCTCTCCTGGCTGCATCGGGGGCGGGATCAGGCTGTAATGTTTTCTAAATAGATTCAATGGAGAGACAATGGGCGGAGCAGGGCGGAGTAATGGTCGGCTGAAGACTAAGAGGCAGAGCTGGGAGGGCTGGATTGCATGGCCGCGGAGAGGCTGCAGAGCGCTACAGTGCAAAGCAGAAGGAGAGGGGGGAGAGACGTCCGGAGCATTGCGGAGGAGCACCGGGGGACAAAGGCTGCTACCGTACTACTGCTGGGACACTTGACTCAGCCCGCTTCCTCTACACTCCGGCTCCGATACAAGGCTCGGGCTGTCCGGGCGGGAGAAGTTCTACAAGTGTGGCGGAGAGCTGAGCTCTGCTCACTGATCCCTCCTCCGGAGACTGTCCGGGGCGCTGTGCATACGGAGCTGGCACTGGGTGCGAGGATGTTCTTCTACCTCCTACCACCACTGTGAGTCCCGACTCTGCCTAATCCACACTGTCAGTGTCTTCTGCATTCCACCCAGAGAAATATCGCGATATATATTGTTGAAAACCAAATATCGCAATTTACTTCTTTCCCCAATATCGTGCAGCCCTAATATAAACTGTATTAGTTGTTCAATAAAGGAGAAGATTCCAGTACAAGCTAAGTTGTCGGCTAGCTTTGTATGGGGGCGGATGGAAGATCTGATACCTATGTTCACGACTGGGAGGAAGCCGTATACCGACAGAAGTCCACAAGTAGAGAGTGGGTTGCAGTTCCGTTACATAAGGGTAATCACAGGAGCGGTATGCAGCGTGCCCATGCACAGGTGATGTACATGTACGTGACTCTGCCTGTACCTGCCACCCGCCCGCAGTATAATTACTGTGAGCGACCAGGTGGTTAATTTCAGGAGCATCAAAACAAATGTTGTGCAGTGTTACAGTTGGTTTTCTTTAGAAAAGTAGCCACAACCTGAGTGGATAAGCCTGTCCCCTGTCCGTATGGTCCAGAGAAGTGAAAAAAAAAAAAAAAAAAATAGGTGTTTATGAGATCTGAAGATCATTGTATTGTGTTTTTATGTCGATTTTACACCGCGCACCTTTTTTTTTTTTTTTGGAACTGGGTTTTACAACAGCAGACTTCGAAGAGGACTGACATCCCTTCACCACAACCAGTGTGACGGAATAGCCGACCTTATCGCTGCTTATACAAAGCGAGTTTTCTTCCCGTCGGCACGGCGTAGACGAGGCGAGGGAAAAGGCCAGGATCAGACAAGCTTTGACAGGTCAATTTGTCAGGTGTTTTAGCTGCGGAGGCTGGGCTGCCCGAGCCTCTTCTGTCCCCAGAGATAACGGTGACTGCGAGTGTGACGAGAATATTGGAGTCGTTCTCGGCTGCCGTCTCCGCCTGAGAGCGATTTGAAGCGGTATTTATGGGGAAACAAACAAGCCAAGTGGTGTAATTGTGAGTGGAGAGGCTCTTCACAGGAGCGCTTGTTTGGGTACAATCAGACGATGCAGAATACAGGAGGCTGTGAGATCCATCCTGGAATACCAATAAATGCCGTACCCCGGCACAACAAAACCTCCCCGGCCGAATCACAGAAGGCTGCACTGCGCTTGCGGTACGAATTGCCAGCGCTGAGGATGATCAATCTTTACTGCAGCAAAAAGGGTCATATTTTGGGGCTTCTCAGAAGATGATGGGGATTAAAGCTCCAGGCAGATACAAATGACACACAGTAATGCTGCTCTATTCGCTTAAGTGAGATTTCATCCTCATCATTTTTTAAGCCTAACTTTGTATTTACTTTCAGTTTAACTAACTCAAGCGGGCCAAGCTGGCCTAACTAACTCAAGCGGGCCAAGCTGGCCTAACTAACTCAAGCGGCCCAAGCTGGCCTAACTCAAGCGGCCCAAGCTGGCCTAACTCAAGCGGCCCAAGCTGGCCTAACTCAAGCGGCCCAAGCTGGCCTAACTCAAGCGGCCCAAGCTGGCCTAACTCAAGCGGCCCAAGCTGGCCTAACTCAAGCGGCCCAAGCTGGCCTAACTCAAGCGGCCCAAGATGGCCTAACTCAAGCGGCCCAAGATGGCCTAACTCAAGCGGCCCAAGCTGGCCTAACTCAAGTGGCCCAAGCTGGCCTAACTCAAGTGGCCCAAGCTGGCCTAACTCAAGCGGCCCAAGCTGGCCTAACTCAAGCGGCCCAAGCTGGCCTAACTCAAGCGGCCCAAGCTGGCCTAACTCAAGCGGCCCAAGCTGGCCCTAACAAACTATACATTTACTAATTGCTGCGGCTGTGGCCAGCACTATATAAATTGGGGGGTGCCAACCCGACGATCACATCCCTTTCTTGCTGACCCCCAGAATCTGGACAGGAGCGGCAGTGAAATTTACTGGAACCGATCCCCTGTATTTTCTCCTGCAGCAGCAGAAAGCCTGCTTCTCCTCCCCTCCCTCCCTCCCATTATCATTCAGCAGCTACAGGAGGAAAATACAGGGGATCGGTTCCAGTAAATGCTGCTCCTGCTGCCCCTCCTGTCCAGGTCACTCTTCCCACATCTGCTGCTCGAGCCCCCCTGTGTGCTGCCCAGGTCCCCCCCCCCCCCACCCCTCCCAGTGATGCCCAGCTTTTTCCTCCTCTCCAGCCGACTGCTACAGGGATGTTTCAGGATGAAGAGCAGTGGAAGGGGCCGGAAAAAACTATTTACGGACCCCTTCTTTTTCTGAAACAACACAGTGAGTGATCGGTACTGATAAAAAAATATATATATATATTTTTTTTTAAAATTGTCGCTCTTTTTTTGTTTATACCGCAAAAAAATAAAAAATTCGCACAGGTGATCAAATACCACCAAAAGAAACCTCTATTTGTGGGGAAAAAAGGACATTGATTTTATTTGGGTACAGCCTCGTACCACCACGCAATTTTAAAAGTGCCGTATCTCAAAAAAATTGCCAAGTCATGAAGGGGGAGCTGAAGTGGTTAAAAAATCAAATACAATACAATTATATATAAATATATGTATATATATATATATATTTTTTTTTTTTTTAAAACGGTCCATTTCAATTGCGATTTTTGGCAAATTGCATCCTGAATTTTTGGTTTCGGTGCTCCATTAATATTAAATCAATGAAGCAAAACATATAGTCAGTGGGGGGCACAAAGGGAGGAGCAATGAGCCTGGAGTTGGGCTTTCAGGGTAAGGGCACCCTGGTTTATTAGGGAACAATATGCAATAGCAACTGGAGGCATCAGAGAATGACATCACATACCAGGACGTAACATGTAGGTCTCACTTCTCAAGGTAAAAACAGCCATCTATCATTGAGGACACAGAGGTGAACATTGTCTGCACATAGACTAATTCACAGAACTGCTGCATTTTTTTTTTTTTTTGGTCGCTTGAAAAGATGATCTTCATTGGATTTCATTTGACGTGAGTTGATGAAGGCCCAACTCAAGGACACAGCAAACACTACTGCCATCTATGAGCCTCGTTCACACAGAAGCCCTCCACTAGTGTGTACAGGGGAAAGACCCAAATATGCTGCATTTTTTTTTTTTTTTTTTTGCAATGCACAAAATACACATTACAAGGAGTGTCTACTGTGCATAGAATTCAAAAGACAAAAAAAAAATATTATATATATATATTTATATATATATAAATACATAAATAAATAAATAAATAAAATGTTGCTGTCTTTGAGCCTACTTTAGACCAAAGTCCTCCACTGGGTGTGAACGGTGGAAAGACCTAGATATGCTGCAATTTATAATTTTTTTTTTTTTGAAAGACACCTTACAAGGAGTGTCTACTGTGCATAGAGTTCAAAAGACTAAAAAAAAAAAAAAAAAAATTATAATTTTGCTGTCTTTAAGCCTCGTTTAGACCAAAGCCCTCCACTGGGCGTGCACTGAGGAAAGACCTAGATATGCTGCATTTTTTATTTATTTTTTTTGCAATGCACAAAAACACATTACAAAGAGGGTCTACTGTGCACAGAATTCAAGATTAAAAAAAAATACTTTACCGTCTATGAGCCTCGTTCACACCAAAGCCCTCCACTGGTATGTACGGAGGAAAGACCCAAATATGCTGCATTTTTTTTTTTTTTGTAGCGTACAAAAACATTATACGGAGTGTCTGCTGTGCATAGAAATCAAAAGATTAAAAAAATATATACTTTTGCCGTCATAGACATGCTACATTTTTTTTTTTGCAATGCACCAAAACAAATTACAAGGAGTGTCTGCTGTGCATAGAATTTAAAAGAGGATTTAAAATAAATAAAAAAAAAAAAAAAATACTCTTGCTGTCCAGTGTTAATTTCATCGACTAAATTAACACTATTTTAGTTGACTAAATTAGGACTGAAACAATTCAGATGATTAAAATACGACTAAAACTAAATTGAAAATGGACATCAAAGTGAACACTCCTCTGCTGGCCATTTCTAAATCAGCAGCACAATTCAATCCGCAGCAGTCGATCAGACACAGATCGGTCTGATTGGCTGCTTCCCTGGCCGGTAACAACTAGGTAAGCTAACAACCCAAACGGTTCTGACTTCACACAGTAAGAAAAACAACAGTTCTTCTCAAATGTCCAAGGAAGAGGATGCCACTGGTTGCATCCTTACCAGGCTCCCCAATTGAACCCACCCCCCTCCCGCCACCTGTGAAAGTAATCCAGCAGCTCCATAGCAGCTAGGATTACTTTTACATTTAAGGGAATCGCCACTGAAAAAAAAAAATGATGATTTCTCGGTCATTGCTGCAGCGACAAACAAAATATCACCCCTTCTATGGTGCCTGTAGATAAAAACAAGCTGTGCAGCTCTGACTAAAGTTGAGTAATGCCCTAGTGACAGGTGTAGGCCAGGGTCTCAAACTGCCAGCCCTCCAGTCCAATCATGCCTCTGCCTATGGAAACCATGCTTGTAACTGTCAGCCTTGCAATGCCTCATGGGAATTGCAGTTCTGCAACAGCTGGAGGGCCAAAAGTTTGAGGTAACTGGTGTAGGCCAGTTACGTATCTCCCAAAGCCTGATTGAAAATCTCCCCCAAAGATGGCACCCCCCCCCCCCCCCCCATTCTGCCTTGTAGCCAAGACGTTGCCAAGACGCTCCCATCTGTTATAGTTCACCTCCTTCATCCTTGATTTAAACCCCCTCATTCGCTCTTTCTCCCCTGTAGAAGTAGCTCTGAGCTCAGTGATATGGACTTCCTATTTTCTGGAGTTCACTCCTGTGATGGTGGGAGTGAGCAGCAAAAGCGGAGTGTGTCTTCGCAACAAGACAGGACTGGGGGATGTCTCTGGGAGTGTTTCAGTCAGGCTGTGGGAGGTACAGAAACTACCTCCACCAATAACAAGGGCATTATTCAACTTTAATCAAAGCTTCACATTTTGTTTTTCTCTACAGGTGCCCCTTACCTGCATAGGGGATTTGAATTATGCCTTATGCTCTCAACCAGGGGTCTCCAAACTTTCTGCACAAAGGGCCAGTTTTCTGTCCTTCAAAATTTAAGGGGGCCAGACTGTGGCCAGTGGGAGACAAAAATGTCCTAGCATCAGTGGGAGGAATAGTGCCCCATCATTGGTGTCAGTGGGAGGAATAGTGCCCCATCATTGGTGTCAGTGGGAGGAATAGTGCTCCATCATTGGTGTCAGTGGGAGGAATGGAGAGGCATCATTGGTATCAGTAGGAGGAATAGTGCCCCATCATTGGTGTCAGTGGGAGGAATAGTGGCCAATCATTGCGGTCAGTCGAAGGAATATTGCCCCATCATTGGTGTCAGTGGGAGGAATGGAAAAGCATCATTGGTATTAGTGGGAGGAATAGTGTGCCATCATTGGTGTCAGTGGGAGGAATAGTGCCCCATTGTTGGTGTCAGTGGGAGGAATAGTGCCCCATCATTGGTATCAGTGGGAGGAATAGTGTCCCATCATTGGTGTCAGTAGGAGGAATAGTGTCCCATCATTGGTGTCAGTGGGAGGAATAGTGCCCCATCATTGGTGTCAGTGGGAGGAATAGTGCCCCATTGTTGGTGTCAGTGGGAGGAATAGTGCCCCATCATTGGTATCAGTGGGAGGAATAGTGCCCCATCATTGGTGTCAGTAGGAGGAATAGTGCCCCATCATTGGTATCAGTGGGAGGAATAGTGCCCCATCATTGGTGTCAGTGGGAGGAATAATGCCCCATCATTGGTGTAAGGGGGAGGAATAGTGCCCCATCATTGGTGTAAGGGGGAGGAATAGTGCCCCATCATTGGTGTCAGTGGGAGGAATAGTGCCCCATCATTGGTGTCAGTGGGAGGAATAGTGCCCCATCACTGGTGTCAGTGGGAGGACTAGTGCCCCATCATTGGTGTCAGTGGGAGGAATAGTGCCCCATTGTTGGTGTCAGTGGGAGGAATAGTGCCCCATCATTGGTATCAGTGGGAGGAATAGTGTCCCATCATTGGTGTCAGTAGGAGGAATAGTGTCCCATCATTGGTGTCAGTAGGAGGAATAGTGTCCCATCATTGGTGTCAGTGGGAGGAATAGTGCCCCATCATTGGTGTCAGTGGGAGGAATAGTGCCCCATCATTGGTATCAGTGGGAGGAATAGTGCCCCATCATTGGTGTCAGTGGGAGGAATAGTGCCCCATCATTGGTATCAGTGGGAGGAATAGTGCCCCATCATTGGTGTAAGGGGGAGGAATAGTGCCCCATCATTGGTGTCAGTGGGAGGAATAGTGCCCCATCATTGGTGTCAGTGGGAGGAATAGTGCCCCATCATTGGTGTCAGTGGGAGGAATAGTGCCCCATCACTGGTGTCAGTGGGAGTAATAGTGCCCCCAAGGGCCGGAAAAAAGCAAGCAAAAACAGGTGTCTGCTACACGTGTACAGGTTAGGATGAGCAGCCCTGGAGGCAAAGCATCTGCCTTCAGGGGTGAACATCTTTCCCTGTATTCAAGTAAATGCTTGGCCGTGCGATGACACATGTACAGCCTGTCATTGATTTGTACAGATGGCTGTACACAGACACCTTCCCATGCACAGAGACGCGCCCCTCTTTCACAGCATACAGCCCGCAGCGCCGCTGTGAATGAGCCTTAACCTGCGCCCGCTGGTGTGAAGAAGCCCTGACAGTCATTTAGTGCTCATAGTGGGGGAGGAGGAGAATTTACTGTACAGCAACCTGAGAGGTGATAATAAATCCCTCCGGGAAGACGTTGGAGGACTGAGGTGCCAAATCCATCTCCAGAAACTGAAAAACTGAGGCTGGCTGCCTCTACCGGGAACACAGAGGTCAACTCATAATAATGTTACATGGAGGATTCATACCGTACAAGTCTACTAATTAATGTCCATTGACCTGCGGCTGTCAGTGTTCTGACCGGAGGAGCTCAGACTCTGTACTGTCACATTACCGTCATCTAAGACAATCTGTATGTTCAGACGCTGACAGGAGGGCGGTGTACCGGCGTCATCGAATCTAGAATGGCATCAACTCCTAATAAAGATTGTGCTGGAGAATCAAACCACCTGGAAGCTTCTTATATCTCTCAGGGGCTCTATTGGGGGATCTCTAAGGTCCCGGGTCTGTACACCCGCTGTGCCCATTATGAGGGGTTCCCACCATCCCTGTGCTGAGTTCCTGGGTCTGTACACCTGCTGTGCCCATTATGAGGGGTTCCCACCATCCATGGCTGAGTTCCCAGGTCTGTACACCTGCTGTGCCCATTATGAGGGGTTCCCACCATCCCTGTACTGAGTTCCTGGGTCTGTACACCTGCTGTTCCCATTATGAGGGGTTCCCACCATCCCTGTGCTGAGTTCCTGGGTCTGTACACCTGCTGTTCCCATTATGAGGGGTTCCCACCATCCCTGTGCTGAGTTCCCAGGTCTGTACACCTGCTGTTCCCATTATGAGGGGTTCCCACCATCCCTGTGCTGAGTTCCCAGGTCTGTACACCTGCTGTGCCCATTATGAGGGGTTCCCACCATCCATGTGCTGAGTTCCCGGGTCTGTACACCTGCTATGCCCATTATGAGGGGTTCCCACCATCCCTGTACTGAGTTCCCAGGTCTGTACACCTGCTGTGCCCATTATGAGGGGTATAGAACGATATATGCCCATCTAAAGCATGCGAGGCCTTTGCATCTGGTGAGTTCCTTGTCCTTTGGAGATAGTGGTGAACCAAGGAGAGCGCTGGCGATTGCATGGAGGTTTTCATTCACTAGATGAGGAGAATGTTGGATACACTATTGGTCTCATGAACTTTAATTTGGGCTTTTGAATAATTTTTACATTGGTTTTATGAACACTGGGGGTTTCGGATCACAGAGCTGCATTGTAAAAGCATGCTGTGTTTTTTTAATTATGTGATATTTATATAGGCATTTGATTGCAGCAGTGAGAGGGTTGTTTTACCTTCTCCTTATTAATCATGTGGTTTGATTTTCTTATATACAGGAGCATCTCAGAAAATTAGATCATCATTAAAAAGGTAATTTATTTCAGTAATTTAATTTAAAAAGTGAAACTCCTATATTTTATATAGATGTGTTACACACAGAGTGATACATTTCCAGCATTTCTTTCTTTTAATTTTGATGATTATGGCTTACGGCGAGTGACACCCCAAAATTCAGAATCTCAGAAACACCAATAAAAAAAAAAAAAAGGATTTATAATACAGAAATGTTGTCTTAGTGAAAAGTCTGTCCATGTACAGTATAGGATGCACTCAATACTTGGTCGGGGCTCCTTTTGCATGAATTACTGCATCAATGCGGCGTGGCATGGAGGCGATCAGCCTGTGGCACTGCTGAGGTGTTATGGAAGTCCAGGTTGCTTTGATAGCGGCCTTCAGCTCCTCTGCATTGTTGGGTCTGGTGTCTCTCATCTTCCTCTTGACAATACCCCACAGATTCTCTATGGGATTTAGGTCAGATGAGTTTACTGGCCAGTCAAGCACAGTGATCCCATGATCATGTGACCAGGTATTGGTAGTTTTGGCAGTGTGGGCGGTGCCAAGTCCTGCTGGAAAATGAAATCAGCGTCTCCATAAAGCTGGTCAGCAGAGGGAAGCATGAAGTGCTCTAGAATTTTCTTGCTAGATGGCTGTGCTGACTTTGGACTTGATAAAACAGAGTGGACCAACACCAGCAGATGACACGGCTCCCCAAATCATCACTGACTGTGGAATATTTTGCATTTCATTTGGAAATCAAGACCGAGAGTCTGGAGGAGTCTGGAGGAGGAGTGGAGAGGCACAGAATCCAAGTTCCGAGGTCCAGTGTGAATTTTCCACAGTCAGTGATGATTTGGGGGGCCATGTCATCTGCTGGTGTTGGTCCATCAAGTCCAAAGTCAGCGCAGCCCTCTAGCAGGAAATTCTAGAGCACTTCATGCTTCCCTCTGCTGACCAGCTTTATGGAGATGCGGATTTCATTTTCCAGCAGGACTTGGCACCGCCCACACTGCCAAACCTACCAATACCTGGTCACATGATCATGGGATCACTGTGCTTGATTGGCCAACAAACTCGCCTGACCCAAACCCCATAGAGAATCTGTGGAGTATTGTCAAGAGGGAGATGAGAGACACCGAACCCAACAATGCAGAGGAGCTGAAAGCCGCTATCAAAGCAACCTGGACTTCCATAGAGTACGGAGTGGATACATATTAACTTCATGAGTATTTTTACTTTAACTGGAGTTCAGTTTTATGAATATTTGCCTGACCTAGCCAATTCCCCCAGGAGGTATGGTTTGGGGAGAGGATAAATAATTGGAAACCCGTTTCCAGAGTCTTCTGTACCTTCTGGGCTTCTGCAGAGAGTCTTCTCTATCTCGAGCCTCGTCTCAGGTCGGGGGTATGTGCTGGAGGCCCAAGGGTTTCAGCTGCCTGCTGGACTGAGCTGGGCTAAAGGATGTCTGTTTGGAAGGAGCTTCTATAAGAAATCTTCTTGCTGAACCGGAGTTGGATGGAAGCTAATCATGGGCACTGGAAGAAGGATTCATTGCCCATAAATCAAGATATCTTTGACCGCTATCAGAGGGTCAGGAGACAGACTGATTAGAAAGAAGATCCATTGCAACTCAAGAAAGATTGTGACTGTGATCAAATATCTGTCTGTCTGACTGCTCACACAGGGACACCAACTACCAAGAGGCTGCTATTAGAAGAACTATTTTGTGCTCTCTTTGGTTATGCTGAACTCCTAAATCCTCTCTCCTAAAACGTAGTTCAACAATATATGGTAAAAAGACTAAACTGACAGATTTTTCACTCCACCACGCAGCAAGAACCAGACCCCGAGATCGAGAATCTGCCACACTTCTCAGGGAGACATTTTCAACCACAAGAAGAAGAAGAGGGCTACATCCATGTTTTTTACAGCAAGAAATAAGTCTTTTTTATTGTAGCACTCTCCTAGATAGGCTGCTAGTTATGTTAGGTCAATTTAGTTATTGTGGCTCCCCTGTATTCAGTGGAGCAGCTTGCGATTACATTGGGCTGCTCTGGTTGTGGGTTTGACTGCTCCTCCATGCCTTCTAGAGGATTCTGGAATGTAGTGGGCTGGGAGAGTCAAATTCACTGATTTTGGCTGAATAGTTATGTGGTCCCAGCCAGTCTCCTGGGGAGGGTGCCCAGTAGGTGGCTGGGGGAGTGTATAAATAGTCTGAGCCCTAGGACAGTGAGGTTCTTCTCCAGGATTAAAGTTCCCAGCCTGAAGGGCTGCTGCCATTCTGAGCAACCCAGATGTGCTTCTATACTTACTCATCGAGGTCCAACTATGATAAAGCTGAGAAGCCTGTTCTAGTGCTCATCAAGATCCCAACTATGCTAAAGCTGGGGGGCCTGTTCTAGTGCTCATCGGAGGTCCTAGCTATGCCTAAGCTGGGGGGCCTGTTCTAATGCTCATCAAGATCCCAACTATGCTAAAGCTGGGAGGCCTGTTCTAGTGCTCATCGAGGTCCCAGCTATGCTAAAGCTGGGGGGTCTGTTGTAGTGCTCATCGAGGTCCCAGCTATGCTAAAGCTGGGGGGCCTGTTCTAGTGCTCATCAAGGTCCCAATTATGCTAAAGCTGGGAGGCCTGTTCTAGTGCTCATCGAGGTCCCAGCTATGCTAAAGCTGGGGGGTCTGTTCTAGTGCTCATCGGAGGTCCTAGCTATGCTAAAGCTGGGGGGCCTGTTCTAGTGCTCATCGGTGGTCCTAGCTATGCTAAAGCTGGGGGGCCTGTTCTTGTGCTCATCTGAGGTCCTAGCTATGCTAAAGCTGGAGGGTCTGTTGTACTGCTCATCGATGTCCCAGTTATGCTAAAGCTGGGAAGCCTGTTCTAGTGCTCATCGGAGGTCCCAGCTATGCTAAAGCTGGGGGGCCTGTTCTAGTGCTCTTCAAGGTCACAGTTATGCTAAATCTGGGGGGCCTAGTCTACTGGACCTTGCTGAAACCAATTGAGGGATTTCACTGGGGATCTGGTCTACAGAGTTTATGGAAGAAATATCTGGCTGATATT
>NC_138769.1:12477478-12532478 GCF_965119305.1 Pelophylax lessonae | reverse complement strand
ATATTCTGCTGGCTTTGGCAGCTGCCGCTTGACATTGCATGCTATTACCTAGTCTATCATCTACCAAGACTCCCAGATCTTTCTCCATTTTTGATTCCCCCAAGGGTTCCCCCCCTAACGTGTATTGTGCTTTTATGTTTTTAGTCCCCAAGTGCAAAACCTTACACTTCTCCACATTAAACCTCATTTGCCAAGTCGTTGCCCACTCCGTTATTTTGTCCAGGTCATTCTGTAGGATATCTGCCTCATGCTGTGCAGTTATTGCCCTGCCCAATTTTGTGTCATCTGCAAAAACTGATATCGAACTACTGATCCCGTCCTCAATGCTGTTTATGAATAAATTGAACAAGGTTGGTCCCAGGACTGAGCCTTGGGGGACCCCGCTTACCACCTCAAAACAGTCTGAGTATGCGCTGTTTATTACCACCCTTTGGACACTATCATCTCACCTAAAGTGAGAGTAAGTGGCTTTCACGGTAAAACAGACAGTTCTCCTTTCACATTGGAGACCCAGCAGCTCGTATGGAGTGGCCCATGTACTGGCGCATGTAATGACCCATAGGGGGGGGGTTAGTTACTAAAACTGGAGAGTGCAAAATCTGGTGCAGCTGTGTATGGTAGCCAATCAGCTTCTAGCTTCAGCTTGTTCAATTAAGCTTTGACAATAAAACCTGGAATGATTGATGTCTATGTAGAGCGGCACAGATTTTGCAACCTCCAGTTTTAGTAAATCAACCCCATAGTGTCAACCAAGAGATCAGCAGAATTTGGCTAAAGCCTTTTGGTTTTATGCAGCCCCTTTAAACCTTCAGGTCAGAAGACATTTCCACCCAAAACTTTAAAAAGTTACACAAGGCTTTGCTTGGTCCATACTAGATTCCTTCCCTAACCACCATGAAAGAAACAACATCTAAACCCCAACTGAAAAACATTAACTTGCTGTGCATTTCAAATTATTTACATTTTTTCTGCTTAAAATCCACATTTTCACCTTTTTCATCCTTTATTATATTCTCAGAGCCATCGCGCTCTTTTGCAGCAACTTCCTATGCACATGCACTACAGAGAAGACTGCCTGGCATTTCTCAGGGCAGGCTTCCTGAACAGCGGACCATGACCATGTTATACAGTTAGGGCTATATATATATATATATATTTTCAAAGGACCAAAAGTAATTGGACAATTGAATCAAAAGCGGTTTCATCTTGACCTGCAGACTGATCTTACCACTGAACAACTGCATCATCTATACCGCCTGATACACTCTAGTTCGGTGGAGTCCATCATCTATACCGCCTAACACACTCTAGTTCGGTGGAGACCATTATCTATACCGTCTGACACCCTCTAGTTCGGTTGGATACCATCATCTATACCGCCTGACACACTCTAGTTCGGTGGAGTCCATCATCTATACCGTCTGACACACTCTAGTTCGGTGGAGTCCATCATCTATACCGCCTGGCACACTCTAGTTTGGTGGAGTCATCATCTATACCGCCTGACACACTCTAGTTCGGTGGTGTCCATCATCTATACCGCCTAACACACTCTAGTTCGGTGGAGACCATTATCTATACCGTCTGACACCCTCTAGTTTGGTTGGATACCATCATCTATACCGCCTGGCACACTCTAGTTCGGTGGAGTCCATCATCTATACCGCCTGACACACTCTAGTTCGGTGGAGTCCATCATCTATACCGCCTGACACACTCTAGTTCGGTGGAGTCCATTATCTATACCGCCTGACACACTCTAGTTCGGTTGGATACCATCATCTATACCGCCTGACACACTCTAGTTCGGTTGGATACCATCATCTATACCGCCTGACACACTCTAGTTCGGTTGGATACCATCATCTATACCGCCTGACACACTCTAGTTCGGTGGAGTCATCATCTATACCGCCTGACACACTCTAGTTCGGTGGAGTCCATCATCTATACCGCTTGACACACTCTAGTTCGATGGAATCCAGGACACAGGAGAACAATTATAAGCTGCTGTCAAGGTGGTATTGTGTGCCTACGACTCTAGTTAAAATCTTACCTTCAACCTCTGACCTGTGCTCGAAGTTGTGTGGACAGAGAGGAACGTTCCTTCATATTTGGTGGGACTGCCCTTTAATACAACCGTTTTGGTCCATGGTTGGTAAAGATGTTTCGGAAGGGCTCTGTGTAGATTTCCCTTATTCCCTGAAACACTTCCTACTCCACATCCCCAATGCCTATATCTAGCTGTAAACTATGGAGAGACCCATGTCTCAGGAACATCTCCAGTCTCTTCCAGCTTGGACATTGCTTTGCTGGCCCTAGCTGACCCCACATTTAAACAGCTGGTCCTGGTGAAACAAATTCCTGCAGGTGACAACTCTTCAATCATAGGATCTAATTAAAAGACGAACCAGGTGTTAACTTCAAACTTCAAGTTTTGGTTGTGTGAACTATAGGTCAACTTTATCATTGTTTGTGTTCATCAGTACTCTTATTTTATGAATCTTATGTCCATTATAAAGGAGCTCAATGTTAATGAGGTCCTCTTAACCTCTTCCCAAGGGGACAGTGGTTATGTCCACAGGGACTGAATGTCCGGGACATGATGGAACCTCCATATGCTTCATAGTGCAGACATAACTCATCGTCTTTGTAAGTTTCGTCTGAATGATACATGGGGATTCCTTTTTTTCTACCTATTTCTGTCATTGTTTTATTCATTTTACTTCTGATTTGTACTCTAAAATGTTAAATAAAGACCATATAAAAAAAGAAAAGCGGTTTCAAGGCCAGGTGTGGCCTTCAATATTTCTTCATTAATTAGGCAGGTCTGGAGTTGATTCTAATGTTGGCCATACACTATACGAAAAATTCGCTGAAATTCGGTCATCTGGACAGCTCCTTAGTTTTTCGGCCAGTTAGTGGGCACAAATCGGTTGTGACGTGTTTGGACAGAAAAAACAAGGTTCGGAAATGTTCTGCTGAATGAACGATAATTTGAAAGGTTAATTTGTTTTTCGTCCAAACTGTTTGCACTAGGTATATGTGAAAAAACCAACAAAAAACTGATTTATGTCCATTGAACAATGTAATCAGTCATTACATGATGGCACCATCGTTTGCTCTCACGGCCAAGTGTTGGTTTTTCGAAAATTAGTTTGAACATTTTTTTTTCCGTATAGTGTATGGCCAGCATAAGTGTGGTATTTGCATTTGGAATTACTATACAACATTCCCAAAAAAAATTAAAAATCTAATTGTTTCATCATTTTAGACCAATTTGTATTCTGCTACATATTTTTGGTAAAAGAAAATCCCCAATGAGCGTATTTTGATTGATTTGCGCAAAAGTTATCACGCCTACAAACTAGGGGAAAGATTTACGTTATTTTTATTTATTTTTTTTACTATAGTAATGGTGGCGATCAGCAATTTTTAGCGGGACTGCGACATTGCGGCGGACAGATCGGACCCCTAACTGACATTTTTGACACTTTTGGGGGGACCAGTGACATTACTATAGTAATCAGTGCTAAAAAATATGCACTGTTACTGTAATGACACTAGCAGGTAAGGGGTTAACCCAGGGACGATCAAAGGGTTAAATGTGAGCCTATGGGGTGTTTTCTAACTGTGGGGGGGGGTGGGCTTGTGAAATCAACCTGTGATCCTAAATAGCAGGATCACAGGAGCTCTGCATTGATTCCTGAGAGAACAACGATCTGCTGTGTTTACAAACAGCAGACCGCCGTTCTCTCTTCACAGAGAGCGATCGCGGGTGCTGGTGCCCGGTGGCAATCATGGCCGCCGGCTCCGTGGATCTGCTTCCCCGCTGGCGAGTGGGTGCGTGGCCTCAGGATCAGTACGGCAATTCCCAGGAACCTGCTGACCTGTCACTGTATAACTGCAGCGGCTGGTCTGCAACTGGTTAAAGAGGAAGTAAACTCTTCCTTTTTTCCCGACAAAGTAAATGCATAATGTGCTAGTATGCATCACATACTAGCACATTATGTGACACTTACCTGCAACGAAGCCTGCATTGTCCCTGCTGCTGGCCGTATTCATCTTCACCCGTCTTCCTTCCAGGTCTGCGGACTCCAGCTGTATTACTGGCCGGAGTTGCGTGACGTCACTCCCGTGCAATGCGCAAGGGAGCCGCCAGTCACGGCACGGGGCTCTGAAGAAACGGCACGGGCAGCCATTTCTACAGAGCGCATGCGCTGATGAGGTCATCGGCTGCATGCAATGTAAATATCTCCTAAACGGTGCAAGTTTAGGAGATATTTACAGCACCTATAGGTAAGTCTTATTTTAGGCTTACCTATAGGTAAAAGTCATCAAAGTGGGTTTACAACCACTTTAAGCAGCTGCTTATTTGTAATTTATAGGTGTCAGCCCGGATATCCTATATGATTTTTGATTTATCACAAACACATATTGCTCCCATTGAAGTCTACGTGGGGAAAAAAAAATATCTTTTTACCCTCAAAAAACAGTTCATGTACGTGGAGTGAAAGGCATACAAGTGACTGGGTGTTGAAATGTGAACAGTCCCAATGGGATTCTGCATGGAAAGTGTACTCAGGTGTAGGAAACCGAAAACTAGTTAACTAGTTAACCACTTAAGCCCCGGAAGATTTTACCCCCTTCCTGACCAGGGTTTTTTTTGCGATTTTTTACTGCGTGACTTTGACAATTGCGCGGTCGTGCGACGCTGTACCTAAACGAATTTCACGTCCTTTTTTTCCCACAAACAGAGCTTTCTTTTGGTGATATTTGATCACCTGTGCGATTTTTTGATCATGCGCTATAAACAAAAAAAGAGCGTAATTTTTGCAAAAACAACAATATTTTTCACATTTTTTTATATGAAATTCCCCCAAAAAATAATGTAAAAATCTAAATTTTTTAACATTTTCGGCCAATTTGTTTTATGCTACCTAGGTTTGGTAAAAAAAAAATAAAAAAAAAAAAAAATAAAAAAAATTAAAAAAAAAATCGCAAAAAGCGTATTTTGGTTGGTTTGCGCAAAAGTTATCGCGTTTACTAACAAAGGGAAAATTTGTCATTTTTGGTGTTTTTTTTTTTTAACGAGTAATGGCGGCGATCTGCGATTTTTTTTGCAGTACTGCGACATTGCGGCGGACAGATCGGACCCTTGACTGACATTTTTGACACTTTTGGGGTTACCAGTGACATTACTGCAGTAATCAGTGCTATAAATATGCACTGTTACTGTAAAAAGGACACTGGCAGGGAAGGGGTTAACTGTATTGGACAGGGAGGGGTTAAGTGTGTCCTAGGGGCATGATTCTAACTGTAGTGGGACAATGCTATTGGTGTAAAAACAAAGTTCAACGGTTCTACATAGTAGAACCGTCTGATCTGCATTTTTACACAGGGAGAATGACAGGCGGCTTGTTTACATAAGCCGCTCTGTCTTTCTCCCGCTGTACCGGCGATCGTAGTGTGACTGGCGGACATCGGGTCCGCCGGTCACACGCCTGCACTCCTCCCTGAACGAGCCGAGGCGGGCGCGCGCCTCAGCGGCCACGCGCGCCCGCCCGCTATTGGCTCTAATAGCAGTGACAGGCGAGTGATGTAGATCTACGTTACTCTGCCTGGCCGGGGCTGACTGCCGCAGTAAATATACTGTGCGCAGTCGGCAACCGGTTAAGGAACTCAGTAAGGTTATATCGAGACCACTGTTCCTGATCTTTGCTGACAGTATTAGGACAGGAGATGTACCAGGGGAGTGGAGGAAAGCTAACGTGATTCCGATATTCAAAAAGGGTCAGAGGCATATACCGGGAAATTATAGGCCTGTCAGTCTGACATCAGTAGTATGTAAACTTCTGGAGGGGATGATAAGGGACTATATCGTAGAGTTTGCTAAAGACAACAACATCATCAGCAGTAATCAGCACGGGTTTACAAATGGGCGTTCTTGTCAAACCAATCTCTTAACATTCTACAAGGAGGTGAGCTGTGAGCTAGATAGGGGCAGACCAGTGGATGTGGTGTACCTAGATTTTGCTAAGGCGTTTGATACAGTTCCCCATAAGCGCTTAATTTATAAAATAAGGTCTGCAGGTATCGACAGCAGAGTTTGCTCTTGGATACGGAACTGGCTAAAAGGCCGTGTCCAAAGGGTGGTAATAAACAGCGCATACTCAGACTGGTCTGAGGTGGTAAGCGGGGTCCCCCAAGGCTCAGTCCTGGGTCCAACCTTGTTCAATTTATTCATAAACAGCATTGAGGACGGGATCAGTAGTTCGATATCAGTTTTTGCAGATGACACAAAATTAGGCAGGGAAATAACAGCACAGCATGAAGCAGATATCCTACAGAATGACCTGGACAAAATAACGGAGTGGGCAACAACTTGGCAAATGAGGTTTAACGTGGAGAAGTGTAAGGTTTTGCACTTGGGGACTAAAAACATAAAAGCACAATACACTTTAGGAGGGGAACCCCTGGGAGAATCAAAAATGGAGAAGAATCTGGGAGTATTGGTGGATGATAGATTAGGCAACAGCATGCAATGTCAAGCAGCAGCTGCCAAAGCTAGCAGAATATTAGCATGCATAAAGAAAGGGATGTATTCCAGAGATAAGACTATAATCCTTCCACTTTATAAAACTCTGGTCCGACCGCATCTGGAGTATTCTGTCCAGTTCTGGTCGCCAGTCCTCAGGAGGGATGTGTTGGAGCTGGAGAGAGTCCAGAGAAGGGCAACTAAACTGATTAGGGGATTGGAGGACATCAGCTATGAAGAGCGGCTGCAATCGCTTGATTTATTCTCCCTGGAGAAGAGACGACTGAGGGGGGACATGATAGCAATTTTTAAATATCTCAATGGGGATCTAGGCTTAGAAGAAAAGCTGTTCAGTCGCAGGGATTGCATGAGGACTCGAGGGCATACAATGCGATTAGAGGAGAAGCGTTTTAACCTCAGGCAACGTTAGGGCTACAAGATTGTGGAATTCTCTACCACAAGAGGTGGTTTCTGCGGGTAGTATGGTGGCTTTCAAAAGACTTCTAGACGTACATCTCAAGGATCGGAACATTCAGGGGTATGTGAGATGATTACAGCCACACACACCTACACAGGTTGAACTGGATGGACTATTGTCTTTATTCAACCTCACCTACTATGTAACTACAAAACACTCAGGGGTGAACGGGGCTTAGAATACTCCTGGGGACCCCTAAGGACATCCCGAAGTTGACAGGTGAGCCGCCTCTACCTGTGAATTCTGAGCCTTCTTTTCCTTTGGAAGCGGAGATGTCCGGGTCTGCTGCGGGTTATCATTTACTGAGACCTTTCTCACCTGTGATGCGGTTTCCTGAAATTGTACCCGAGGGTTGGGTGAGTCAGCTGACAGCTGCCCTCCGTCTCACCTAAACAGATTGTAACCCAATGACACACAATTCCACCTTAAATCACAGGACACAGGAGCGTGCTGCAGCCAGGTCACAGGGTCGCATTACACGGCTGCTCCTCAGGTTTACTCACCTCTTCAGCCGAGACAAATCCGGAGTCCAGGCCTAGGGGCCACCATCTGCTCAACAGAGGCCAAGCTTTCAGGGTCAGTCCAGCCAAACAGTTTTATTGTTAGTATATAAAAATTTTGTAGCGCTATAAATTTATAAATAAGTAAAAGTCCATATAAATTTCATTAATGAACTTGATGGAATCCACGTGTATATTCACAAAATGACCCACACCAGCATTCATGGGAGAAATAGGGTGAGATAGGACCGCCACCAACAGAGGTATCAAAAAAATACCCTTACCGGATCAAATAATCAAACAGGCAATGTATCACTGATAACTTCAATCTGTAGGGCATCGATCCACACTCTTAAACTGTATCCACAATTTTCCTTCTTTTATCCCAAGTTGCTCCACCATTTAAAACAGGTTCTCAAAAAAAGCAAAATGGCCTCTCAGTGTAGTAAATCAAACTACTATTTATTGTTAAAATGGCTGGTTTGCTGGCACCCTGTGGTGGGAGGCTGACTGGCTGGCACCCTGTGGTGGGTGGCTGGCACCCTGTGTTAGGTGGGTGGCTGGTACAGGGCCTGTGGGCGGCTGGCTGGTACAGTGCCTGTGGGTGGCTGGCTGGCTGGTACAGTGCCTGTGGGTGGCTGGCTGGCTGGTACAGGGCCTGTGGGTGGCTGGCTGGTACAGGGCCTGTGGGTGGCTGGTACCCTTTCTGTGGGTGGCTAGCTGTCTGGTACCCTGTTGGTGGGTGGGTGGCTAGCTGTCTGGTACCCTGTTGGTGGGTGGGTGGCCGGATGTCTGGCACCCTGTGGTGGGTGGGTGGCTGGCTGGTACAGGGCCAGTGGGTGGCTGGCTGGTACAGGCCCAGTGGGTGGCTGGCTGGTACAGGCCCAGTGGGTGGCTGGCTGGTACAGGGCCAGTGGGTGGCTGGCTGGTACAGGCCCAGTGGGTGGCTGGCTGGTACAGGCCCTGTGGGTGGCTGGCTGGTACAGGCCCTGTGGGTGGCTGGCTGGCTGGTACAGGCCCTGTGGGTGGCTGGCTGGCTGGTACAGGCCCTGTGGGTGGCTGGCTGGCTGGTACAGGCCCTGTGGGTGGCTGGCTGGCTGGTACAGGCCCTGTGGGTGGCTGGCTGGTACAGGGCCTGTGGGTGGCTGGCTGGTACAGGGCCTGTGGGTGGCTGGCTGGTACAGGGCCTGTGGATGTGGGTGGCTGGCTGGCACCGGGCTGCTGTGGGTGGGTATATGGCTGTGATACACTCCCGTGAGACTAGTCCCGACTCCAGACAAGGCTGTCCAAGGCGAGGGATGCGGCCTAAGAAGGCAGAATGACATCACAAAAATATCGGCAATATCGGCCAGTTCCTGGCCCGATACCGATATATCGGGGAAAGTCCTTATCGGCACCGATAATCGGTCTATCCCTAGTAAATATCTCCTAAACTTGCAGCGTTTAGGAGATATTTACATTTCATGCAGCCGTTGACGTGATCAGCGCATGCGCTCTGAAGAAAGGACCACCCGTGCCGTTCCTTCAGAGCCCTGTGCCGTGAACGGCTGCTCCCGCTCGCATGATGTCATCGAGCCTCCGGCACACAAACCAGGAAGCCGGATGTCTGAACATGTCGGCCGTGTCACCGGTGAGTGGGCAGCACTGCGGGGCTTCGTTCTAAGGTAAGTATTTCATAACGAGCTAGTATGCGATGCATAGCTCGTTATGACTTTGTCTTACAGGGTTTTTATTTTTTTTTGGGGGGGGGGGGGGGGGTTACATCCTTTTTTAAATAAAAAAAACCTACCTGACTTTACAACTCCTTTAACCCCTTCCCAGCCAGTGTCATTAGTACAGTGACAGTGTATAGTATTATTACTGATCACTGTAGTGTTACTGGTGATGTACATGTCAGTTACACAACCCCCCAGTATCAGACTGCCCATTGCACTATCACAGTCCCACTATAAAGCTGGCTACACACTACACAATGGTCTTTAGATTTTTTTCCCTTTAGATTTACCAAACCCATATAATCTGAGGTTGAATCTAAACACTTTCACTTTGTATGCAGTCAGGCCATCCCTTACACTACATATTTGAAGGTAAATCTAAGGGTCCATTCACACTAGCGCGACTTGTCAGGTCGCCTGACAAGTCGCGGTCGGTCGCTCGCCATTGAATAGTACAGGACCCCTTCTAATAGGAGTGACACAAGTCGCTCCAACTTAGAAAAAGGGTGCTGTACTACTGTGGGGCGACCTGGAAGCAACTTGCATTGACTTCAATTATATGAAGTCCGTGTATGTCGCGCCGAGGTCGCGGTGCACAGGTCGCCCCACCAAGTGGTGTGGCCGCAGTCTGAACGGGGTCTAAAGGAAAATCTAACAACAAAAGTTGTATAATGTGTATCCAGCTTTAGTCGCCGATCACCTCCATTACTAATATTAAATAAACAAATAAATAAAAATTTCAATATCTATCCCATAGTTTGTAGACACTTTCACACAAACCAATCAATACACACTTATTGTTTTTTTTACCAAAGACATATACAGGAAATACATTTTGGCCTATATTTATGAAGAAACATTTTTTTTTTTCGTTTTGGATAGAGGGGAGGTGGATTAGAACACCCGTTAGCTTTTATTGCTGTCTGTGCCCCCCGTTACAGAGATTCACCCTCTCAATGTTTATCATTGAAAGTGAAAGTAAAGTAAATCCCAAATTTTGTGTTTTCCTAAAGAAAAGTAATACAGGTAAAAATCATCCAATGGGGGACACCAAGTCTGGTGATCAGGGGGTCCCCAAGAGGTTCCCTTAAAGCGGAAGTAAACCAATCCATTAAACAGTTTCAAGAAGCAGTTCCATTTCTGGCACGTGCCGAGAATGTACCACTTACAGTCATCCAATGGCTGATTTCATAACTGATCACATGTGCAACATCATGGCAGTTGTAGATTAAACAGAGGCCAAGATGGCGGCTTCCTTGGCTGAAAACTATAGGAGGGTTTACTTCCACTTTAATTTGTGCAGATTTCCTCCCGCTTCCTGTTTGGTTATGGGACAGGAAGTGAAGGGAAATCTCCCCAATGGGACAAAGATGGCAAATACAAATACTTACATAGTTAGTACGATTGAAAAATAAAAACACCAGTCCATCCAGTTAAACCAGTGGTGTGTGTGCTTGTGTTTATGTCAATAGTACATTGTATACCCCCTGTATGTTGTACATTGTATACCCCTGTATGTTGTACATTGTATACCCCCTGTATGTTGTACATTGTATACCCCTGTATGTTGTACATTGTATACCCCCTGTATGTTGTACATTGTATACCCCCTGTATGTTGTACATTGTATACCCCCTGTATGTTGTACATTGTATACCCCTGTATGTTGTACATTGTATACCCCTGTATGTTGTACATTGTATACCCCTGTATGTTGTACATTGTATACCCCCTGTATGTTGTACATTGTATACCCCCTGTATGTTGTACATTGTATACCCCCTGTATGTTGTACATTGTATACCCCTGTATGTTTTACATTGTATACCCCCTGTATGTTGTACATTGTATACCCCCTGTATGTTGTACATTGTATACCCCTGTATGTTGTACATTGTATATCCCTGTATGTTGTACATTGTATACCCCTGTATGTTGTGGTCATTAAGGTACCCATCTAATAGTTTTTGAAACTATCGATGCTCCCTGCTGATACCACTACTTGTGGAAGAGAATTCCACATCCTTACCGCTCTGACAGTAAAGAACCCCTTACGTATTTTAAGGTTAAACCGCCTTTCCTCTAGTTTTAGTGAGTGGCCACGTGTCTTATTGTATTCCCTTACTCTGAATAGTTTGTTCCTTATGCTAGGGTCACCAGTACAATATTTGTACATTGATATCATATCCCCCCTCAATCGTCTCTTCTCCAGAGAGAATAGGTTCAGTGCTTGTAGTCTTTCCTCATAGCGGATGCCCTCCATTCCCCTAATTATTTTTGTTGCCCTTCTCTGGACTTTCTCCAGTTCCAGCACATCCTTCCTGAGGACCGGTGCCCAGAACTGGACAGCATACTCCAGATGTGGCCGGACCAGAGTCTTGTAGAGCGGGAGAATAATCTCTTTATTTCTGGAGCGAATCCCCTTTTTTATACATCCCAGTATTCTGTTGGCTTTTCTTGCAGCAGCTTGTCGTCTACTAAGACCCCCAGGTCCTTTTCCATCTTACATTCCCCCAGAGGTTCTCCCAGTGGCATTGTAAGAGCATTATAGGGCCCCGGGCAATGCATTGCACTGGGGCCCCGCCTACACAATCACCCACGAGAATAAAAATGCAAATTATCAATAAGGTGATATTTATTGGTACAGCAGTGCCAGGCTAATGACAGCTTCCAAGTTGGGCGGCTGGGTCCAGTGAACACACACATGGATGGGAGTCAGACTCGACTGTCCTGTGTGTCCCTGTTCCCGTGGAGGCAGACAGGCATTCCTGCAGTTGTGGGCTCCCCCTCCACGGCCCAAGTGGCCTGACAGCAACGCAGGGCCGACAGGCGCTTGCCACCTGCTAAATTAGATGGTGAGATGAACACGGGAATAGGGACTGATGCTTGGCTGGGGCACTGGGCAGGTGGGGCCCCCCCGTGGAACTTCCCAGCGTATCCACTCAGTAAGATGGCCCTGGGTTCTCCCCCTAGTGAGTAACTTGCGTTTGCATTTTTTGCTCCCAAATGCATTACTTTACCTCCCTTACTCTATCCAAAATGAAAAAAAAAATAACGGAATTTTTGTAAAATCTTACCTGTAAAATTCCTTTCTCTGAGTCCTCCGACAGTCGCCGCCTCTTCATATTCGTCACATATGGGGGTATTAGACTTTGCTCCGAAGGAGTAGCTAGGCAACAGAATATGTTAACAATAAAGCTTTAACATATCCCACCCTCAAGGGGTGGTCCCCTCAGTCAATACCCTCCTACTTCCTGCAACCATATCTCAGTTTTAGTGGAATAGCAGTAGAGTATACATTCAAACCCCAAAAGAGGGGCGGGGGCGGCGACTGTCGGAGGACTCAGAGAAAGGAATTTTACAGGTAAGATTTTACAAAAATTCCGTTTTCTCTTACGTCCTCCGACAGTCGCCGCCTCTTCATATTCGTCACATATGGGGACGTCCCAAAGCAGTGCAAACATGAGGGGTGGGAAACGCATCCGCGCCGAAAGGCAACGCAGTCTCCACATCAAAGAAAGGAACCTTACCAAAGGAAGGAAACCAGCTGGGCAACAGCAAAAATAAGTGCTCAACAGGAGCAACAACCCAGGAAAAGACAAAAAACCCAGGGGATACAAAAAACTATCCCAACAGCCAGGAGTCCCCACAAGGGACCCTAGGGAACAGCCGCACTAAGAACCTTGCGGCCAAAGGAAGCATCCGCCGATGCCTGAACATCTACTTTGTAGAATTTTGTGAAAGTGTGTACGGTCGACCAAGTCGCCGCCTTACACACCTGGGCTACAGAAGCCCCATGACGGCAGGCCCAAGACGTACTCAGTGATCTAGTAGAGTGCGCCTTCACAGGCACAGGGGGAACCTGCCCCTGCAAGGCATAGGCCTGTTCAATGGTCTGCCTGATCCATTTGGCAATGGTAGAGGCGGAAGCCGCCATGCCCTTCCGAGGACCCTCTGGAAGAACAAACAAGGAGTCAGTCTTACGAAAAGACTCAGTCGATTTAAGGTAAACCCTTATCGCCCGAACAACATCCAGAGAGTGCAATCTCACCTCCTTCGGATGTTTAGGCTTCGTGCACAACGAAGGCAAAACAATATCCTCGTTAAGATGGAATTCCGAAACTCGTTTCGGTAGAAAAGAAGGATTAGGTCGCAAGACCACCTTATCCAAATGAACAACCAGGTACGGAGACTTGCAGGACAAAGCCGCCAGTTCCGACACTCTGCGAGCCGAAGTGATCGCCACCAAAAAGGCGACCTTTTTGGACAACATAGACAACGAGATCTCCCTGATCTGTTCAAAAGGAGCACGTTGTAACACAGATAGAACTAGATTCAAGTCCCAAGGGGGCAAAGGATCCCTCCTAGGAGGAACCAGATGCCGCACACCCTGAATAAAGGTGCCAACCAAGGAGTTGGAAGCCACGGGACGTTGAAACAGAACGGCCAGCGCCGACACCTGACCCTTAATCGTAGCCAGCGCCAAACGCTGATCGACACCCGTCTGAAGGAAAGACAGCACACGGGAAACCGAGTACGTGCGGGGTGAAAACCCCCTGGACTCACACCAGGCAAAATAGGCCTTCCAAGTACGGTAATAAACCTTCCCCGAGGAAGACTTCCTCGCGTTGATCAAAGTATGAACGACCTCTGGAGAGAGACCCTTCTCCTTCAGGACCTCGGTCTCAACAGCCAGGCCGTCAAAGCCAGCGACTGTAAAGCAGGATGGTAAATCGGTCCTTGAGACAGTAGATCGACTCGAAGAGGCAGACGCCAAGGAGCGTCGACCGCCAGATTCACGAGGTCTGCGTACCAGGACCGGCGAGGCCAGTCCGGTGCCACAAGAATCACCGTGCTGCGTTCCGAGTGCAACCTGCGAAGGAACCTGGACAGCAACTGAATCGGTGGAAACGCGTACATCAGCCTGTACTGATGCCACGGGGCCACTAACGCGTCCGACGCGTCTGCCCGAGGGTCGCGCGTCCTTGCCACGAACCTCTTCACCTTGTAGTTGAGGCGAGACGCGAACAGGTCCACATCTGGAAGACCCCACTTCGCGCACAACATCTGGAAGACAGCCGGGTGGAGAGACCATTCCCCCTGATCCAGGGTCTGGCGACTCAGATAGTCCGCCTGCCAGTTCTCCACTCCCGGAATGTGAACCGCCGTTATCGCCGGGACATGAGCCTCGGCCCAAGACAGAATGTCGGCCACTTCTCGAGCCGCTCGGGCACTCCTGGTGCCCCCTTGGTGGTTGATGTAGGCCACCGCCGTGGCATTGTCCGTCTGCACCCGAACCGGGCAGCCCTGCAGCCGGTCCGTCCAGCGATGAAGACAGAGCCTTATCGCACGCAATTCCAGAATGTTGATCGGAAGGGAAGACTCCCCCTCCGACCAGGTCCCCTGGGCGGACAGAACGCCCAGAACACCACCCCAGCCCGACAGGCTGGCATCCGTGGTGATTATCGTCCACGAGATCGGACGAAACGACTTGCCCCCGGACACCAACGGGGACTGGAGCCACCACAGAAGGTTTTCCCTGGTGCGATGACTCAACGAGATCTGAAGATCCAGAGATTGAGGTCGCCCGTCCCACCTGGACAGGATCTCCGCTTGGAGACCCCGCGTGTGAAACTGCGCGAAAGGAATCGCCTCGAAGGCCGAGACCATCAATCCCAGACATCTCATACCCGTCCGCAGAGACGAGTGTGGAACGTCCCTGAGGGACCTGACTTCCTCCTGAAGAGTCCTGAGTTTGTCTTCCGGCAGGAAGACCTTCGCCTGCACCGAGTCCAGTATCATTCCCAGATAGGGGAGACGAACCGACGGACTCAGTGTCGACTTTGGAACATTTATCGTCCAACCGAACTCCTGCAGAGTTTGCATTGTGACAGACAGGTCCTTCTCCAGACCCTGTCTGGTCGCAGACCGAACCCGAATGTCGTCCAGATACCCCAGGACAGAAATGCCCTGGGCTCTCAATAATGCCAGAACCGGTGCAAGCACCTTGGTGAAGACCCGCGGAGCCGAGGCGAGCCCAAAGGGCAACGCCACAAACTGGTAGTGATCCTCCGCAATGGCAAATCGAAGGTACTTCTGATGACCCTCGAATATGGGGATGTGAAGGTACGCATCCTTCAAATCGATGGAGGCCATGAATTCCCCCGGAACCAGGGCAGCCACCACCGAGCGCAGGGATTCCATGCGGAACTTGCGAACTCGCACAGAGCGGTTCAGAGCTTTCAAGTCCAGAATTGGACGAACCTTGCCCTCCTTCCTGGGCACGGTGAACAGATTGGAATAAAACCCCCGAAATCTGTCCCGATGAGGCACCGGAACCACCACTCCCTGAGCCCTCAGGTCCCGCACCGCCAGGTGCAGATCCCGCAGGCGCTCTGGAGACAGTTGAAGATTTGAGGGAAAAAATCTGCTCTCCGGCCGAGAGAGAAACTCGATCTTGTAACCAGATCGAACGATTTCCAGAACCCATCTGTCCCTCACACGGGCCAACCAGGGCTGAAGAAAACCGAGCAAGCGTCCCCCCACCCCAAAACTGGGTGAGGGCGCCCCTTCAGGCCGAACTGTTATGGGCCGCAGGTCCGGATTGACCGGACTTCTGTTTCCCAGACCAGGGCTTCTTCTGAGAGCCTTGGCCCTTGAACGGTTTGCCCTTGTAGTGCGGCCGAAAGGCACGAAAGGACCCCTGAGGGGGCCGAAAATGAGCATGCTTCTTCCCAGAAGCCCCCTTAGCCTTGGGGAAATGGGGCAAGAGAGTGCTCTTACCCCCGGTAATCCCCTTAATCAACACATCCAGGGACTCCCCAAAAAGGCGAGACCCATCATAAGGCAGATTGGCTAAGGTTTTACGTGAAGATTGGTCCACCGACCAACATTTCAACCAAACCAGGCGGCGAGACAACACCGCCACGCTGTGCACACGCGCGGCCAACGGAATCAGGTCCAGGTCCGCATCACACAGATACATGACACCCTGGTGGATCTGATCCACCATATCCAGGGTCGCCGCCGAGGCCGAATCGGCCACTAGGACGCGCCTAAGCATCTGCGTCCAACTTGCGATCGCCTGGGCCGCCATGAGAGAAGCAAACAGAGCCTTAAGCATAGAACCCGTAACAGAATAAGTATGACGGGCAAGAGACTCCAGTCTCCTATCCGTGGCATCACGGAAAACAGGGGATCCCTCTGCAGGGATCGCAGTGGCTTTGTTCAAAACCGCAATAGCATGATCCACTGGCGGAGGCACACACCACCGTTCATCAGTGGCAGGCGAGAAAGGATAACGCAGCTTAAATTTACTTGGTACCGCAAAAGGCTTGCGCAAATCGCGCCATTGGTCCTTAACAGCGCGCTGAAAATCAGCATTGCAGGGAAAAACCTGCGGCGTCCTGCGTTTTCTCTGCGTCCCATAAGCCGCCAAGGCAGCTGGGGGACACACCTCGTCCTGCAAACGTAGCGTCTGCTTAATGGAAGCAATCAACTCATCCATGATTGCAAGCTCTTCAGGCGAGCCAGGGGGAGAATTATCAACCCCCTCAACTTCAGCCTCTACCTCAGACCCCACTAGATCAAGAGAGGAGCGGGACCCCGATAGGGGGGTCCCCGCGAGAACAGCCCCATCACCTTCACCCTCAGAATCAGAGGACAGAGCAACTCTGGGCCGTTTAGTAGATTGAGCAGCCACCAGCATTTGCACCTGTGCAGCAAGGCCAGCCACAATAGTGGCTAAATCCCCCCCTGGGGGGGAAACAGCGGTCCCCTGGCTTTCCACCAATACTGTGGGAAACTTGCCCTCCTGAGAATCCATTGCCCCTGTATGCCAGACAACCAAGGGTTAACTGCCCCCTTACAGCAAACGCGGCAAGCGCAGCCCACCGCACCACACTCAGGCACAATGAGACCCCCACAGGGAATATACAGACTGAATACAGGCAATGGAACACAGGAATAGAAGGATAAAACCTGAGGAGACTCCGCTGCTGCTGCTGCCTCGATCGGTGCTTCCAGGAGAGAGGAAGTGATGCTGCCAGGGCGCTCTATGTAAGCCTATGGAGGCTACAAGAAAATGGCCGCCGTGCATGTAAACCATGCGGCCGGAGCGGGCGCCGGTAAAATGGCGTCGTTTGGCGCCGAAATCGCCGCTCCACAGTGCATAAAATCACACACAATATTATCCCATTATATGGATACATGTTAGATCGCCGCAGCGATCGCTGTATATGCCCCAACATGCCATTAAAATCATGCCCCACAGCACACAGCTCCTCACACTGCCCAGTCTGACACACACAGTGTCACACAGCTCCCCCCCCCCCCCTGCAGCCCACAGCATGCAGCCGAGAGATAGGGAGACAAGCAGTGTGATTAAAGGCAGGTTACACAGTCCCAGACTGAGACCCCCCCCAGACAGACAGGTCCCCACATAGATACACTTACCTCACATGACGTGGGGAACCCGCACAGGCGAACAAGCCGCTGCACATGAGGCAGGGAGAGTCGCAATTCAAGACGCACACAATGGCGGTTCAGAAACCGCACAGCGTCCGGTGAGGTAGCCACCTCACCAATCATCCCTGCACCGAACAGGGATGGGTCGTTCACTGCGCCAGGAGCGTTACCTGGCTGAACGCTCGATGGCAGACTGGGAAGCCACTGACCCACGACCTGCGACCAGGGGGATCAGCCCGAGACCCAGTTCGCATGATCCTCTACGTCCGAAGAACTAACTAATGCTGACAAAAATAACAGCTAAGTAAAGGTAGAGAGAAAACTCAAACAAAATATCAAAAAGAAGAAAGAGTCTGGGACAGAAAGTCCCAGCACAGAGAGAGCCAGCCACTCCTGACAAGCTAGACATTAAAACTGAGATATGGTTGCAGGAAGTAGGAGGGTATTGACTGAGGGGACCACCCCTTGAGGGTGGGATATGTTAAAGCTTTATTGTTAACATATTCTGTTGCCTAGCTACTCCTTCGGAGCAAAGTCTAATACCCCATATGTGACGAATATGAAGAGGCGGCGACTGTCGGAGGACGTAAGAGAAAATATTAATTTTGCCTATCATTCTATTTTAAACTATACTAAAAGTACAGCTCTCTATTTTTTTCCTGTTTTTTTAGAATAACAAATTGGAAACATTACATTGGTTATTATGGGTAACATCACTTTTGTTTCCCTTCATACTGCAATGATAATAAGCAACCGGATCCTGTCCTGGGTGAATTCTGAAGATACCAGAGAAAGATACGGCTGGCTGCACTTCACAGCTGAGATAAGATTACCAAATTCCTTTATTCTGATCAGGGAAACAGACAGACGTCTTGAAGATTACCCACTCCCCGCAAACTGACGTACCTGTAGATGTCCCTGCACCTGTCCATGTACATGTCCCTGCACCTGTCCCTGTACATGTCCCTGCACCTGTCCCTGTACCTGTAGATGTCATTGTACCTGTACCTGTATATGTCCCTGTAGATGTCCCTGCACCTGTAGATGTCCCTGCACCTGTAGATGTCCCTGCACCTGTAGATGTCCCTGTAGATATCGCTGTACCTGTAGATGTCCCTGCACCTGTACCTGTAGATGTCCCTGCACCTGTACCTGTATATGTCCCTGTGCCTGTAGATGTCCCTGTGCCTGTAGATGTCCCTGTGCCTGTAGATGTCCCTGCACCTGTACCTGTATATGTCCCTGCGCCTGTAGATGTCCCTGCGCCTGTAGATGTCCCTGCGCCTGTAGATGTCCCTGCGCCTGTAGATGTCCCTGCACCTGTAGATGTCCCTGCACCTGTAGATGTCCCTGCACCTGTAGATGTCCCTGCACCTGTAGATGTCCCTGCACCTGTAGATGTCCCTGCACCTGTAGATGTCCCTGCACCTGTAGATGTCCCTGCACCTGTAGATGTCCCTGCACCTGTAGATGTCCCTGCACCTGTAGATGTCCCTGCACCTGTAGATGTCCCTGCACCTGTAGATGTCCCTGAACCTGTAGATGTCCCTGCACCTGTAGATGTCCCTGTACCTGTCCCTGTAGATGTCCCTGTACTGGTAGATATCGCTGTACCTGTAGATGTCCCTGCACCTGTACCTGTAGATGTCCCTGCACCTGTCCCTGTAGATGTCCCTGCACCTGTAGATGTCCCTGCACCTGTAGATGTCCCTGCACCTGTAGATGTCCCTGCACCTGTAGATGTCCCTTCACCTGTAGATGTCCCTGCACCTGTCCCTGCACCTGTAGATGTCCCTGCACCTGTACCTGTAGATGTCCCTGCACCTGTAGATGTCCCTGCACCTGTAGATGTCCCTGCACCTGTAGATGTCCCTGCACCTGTAGATGTCCCTGTACATGTCCCTGCACCTGTACATGTCCCTGCACCTGTACCTGTAGATGTCCCTGCACCTGTCCCTGTACCTGTAGATGTCCCTGTACCGGTAGATGTCCCTGTACCGGTAGATGTCCCTGCACCTGTAGATGTCCCTTCACCTGTAGATGTCCCTGCACATGTAGATGTCCCTGCACCTGTCCCTGCACCTGTAGATGTCCCTGCACCTGTAGATGTCCCTGTACATGTCCCTGCACCTGTACATGTCCCTGCACCTGTACATGTCCCTGCACCTGTACATGTCCCTGCACCTGTACCTATAGATGTCCCTGTACGTCAGCTCGGAGAAGTGGTTGTAGTAGGATGATCTGCAGCTGCAGGCATCACCCCGGTACCGTTCTTTAGAGCCAGCGGTCGGCTTTCTGGAGAGAACAAACGAGCCGTTATCCCAGCCCTGCCCAGGTCTCCCGTCCCACTGGGAGACCCGAGCGACCAGCCGGCACATCCGCTGGCTGGTTAGAGTCCCAAATGAAGCTGGATTTGGTTTTGATCATGTAACCCAGAAGCGGCGTCACGCCGTCACTTCCGGTTTACTCAGCTGCCAATGGCGCCAATTTAAAAAAACTGTCAGTATTCAAAAATGCCGCTTTTGGCATTTTGAATACATGGAAGTGCAGTGGCGGGGTTTGGTGTCTTTCAGACCCCCGAAACACCCATAAAGAGTACCGGGTGGTCACTGCCTATAAATGTCACAAGGGATTTTTTTCATGTTATCAGGATAATAAATTGGAAACATTTTAGTGTTTATTATTAGGGATCAACCGATTATCAGCAAAGCCGATATATCGAGGCCCGATATGCACTTTCCCTGATATATCGGATTCGGCCCTGGAGGTGACCGATATTGCCGATATTTCGGGAAAGTGCTTGTACCGGAGTGATGCCTGCAGCTAGAGGAATCACCCCGGTACCGGCGTTCATAGCCAATGGTTGGCTGTCTTGTAATGACAACTGATGCAGCTGAGAAGCCGCTCGGCTGTCATTACAAGGAGCAGGAGGGGACGTCGTCGCCCCCCCCGCCCCCTCCCCGCGGCTCGCCCCGGGCAACCATCCTGCACGACCACCGAAGACCCTATCAAAGCCACATTCGGCTCTGATCGGGTCTCCATATAAAAACCCGGAAGTGACGTCATGACATCGCTTCCTGGTACTCAGCGCCAAATTCAAAAAAATAACAGCATTGAAAACACGCAAACTTGGCATTTTGAATGCTTTTAAGTGCAGAGGAGGGATTTGGGGTCTTTTAGACCTCCAGATCTCTCCACCACAGTACCTGTCAAAGGAAAAAAAAAATTATATATATATATATTTTTATTTTTTTTTAAATGTACGAAAATATCGGCCAATACCGATAAGCATTGACCAAAATATCGGTATCGGCAACGAAAAACCGATATCGGTCGATTACTAGTGTGGTCAGTATACATTCTGTGTACAGAACAGCTCCAGGCGGCCATATTGTATTGCATTTTCAGAAAAATACAATGGCTGCAGATTGAAAAGGAAAGGTAATTTTTTAAGAACATTCAATTACAATATGATTTGTGTCGCAATTGTATACTCTACATTGTTTATTCTTTGCTTTTTTTTCCCTCATGAAAGGGGTGTTACCCTTTTAAGTGGTTAACTATACCCGCTTGCCGACCGCCGCACGACTATTTACTAGTAGTACTACGTCGCTAGCCTGTGAGGGTCTAGGGAGCGAGCGCGCGGTCACAGACCCCCCCCCCCCCCCCGCGTGTGTCACTCACGATCGTCGGTGCAGAGGGAGAAAGGCAGGCGGCTAATGTAAACAAGCCGCCTGTCATTCTCCCCTGTGTATGAATGGTGATCATACGGTTCTACTCTGTAGGACCGTTGATCACTGTTCCTACACCTCAAGCCACAGCCAATCACAGTTAGAAGCACGCCCCTAGGGACACACTTAACCCCTCCCTCTCAAAAAAAGTTAACCCCTTCACTGCCAGTGTAATTTTACAGTAATAGTGCATATTTATAGCACTGATTACTGTAGTAATGTGTCACTGGTAACCCCAAAAGTGTCAAAAATGTCAGTCAAGGGTCCAATCTGTCCGCCACAGTGTCGTAGTACCGCAAAAAAAAAAAAAAAATAAAAAATCGCAGATCGCTGCCATTACGCGTTAAAAAAAACAACAAAAATCTTTCCCTTTGTTAGTAAACGCGATAACTTTTGCGCAAACCAATCAAAATACGCTTTTTGCAATTTTTTTTTACCAAACATACGTAGCAGAAAACAAATTGGCCTAAAATGTTAAAAAATTTTGATTTTTACATTTTTTTGGGGGGGAATTTCATATAAAAAAAAAAGTGAAAAATATTGTTATTTTTGCAAAATTGACGCTCTTTTTTTGTTTATAGCGCGTGATCAAAAAAAAAAAATCGAACATGTGATCAAATACCACCAAAAGAAAGCTCTGTTTGTGGGAAAAAAAGGACGTCAAATTTGTTTAGGTACAGCGTCGCACGACCGCGCAATTGTCCCTTAAAGTCACGCAGTGCCGAATCGCAAAATAGGCCCTGGTCAGGAAGGGGGTAAAATCTTCCGGGGCTTAAGTGGATACTAAAAGCACGGCTCTCCTTTTACTTTTTTCATGTCATCAGGATAATAGGTTGGATAATTTTTGGTGGTTATTATGGGTTTTCTCTTCATACGGCAATGATAATAAGCAATGCAATCCTTTCCTGGGTGAATCCTGATCAGGGAAATAGACGTCTTGTAGAATAAGATGTAAATTTCTACTCATCCCTCCATCAGGGTGGGATGGTGGGATGGAGGGCCAGAGGGGTCTATGTCCAGGAGAAGGACATTCTCTGTCAGTAGGGATTGATGGAGTCACAGGTAAGGCCTGCTATAGATATTCATACAGACAGGGACTTCATGCCAGCCTGCAGCAATGTACATCCAGCCGGGAGAAGGATTCAGGCGCTGTGTGCCTTAATGAAGAGGCAAGCTGCCAAGCAGCGGGTCAGAGGGGGCAGCGTGGGTGTATTGTGTGCGCTCAGGATACAGGATCGCATGAGACATATGGAGGGAGATGGGTATCCGTTACTGGAAGCCCCGGCACAATACACCTCATTAGGACGGCGAGAGAAATAATCGTCTGACGCGCCGGATGATGAGCCGGGTCCTCTCACAACGTCGGGATGAGACGGCGGCGGCCGTCTAAAACTCCCATTGAAAATGGGCATATGTACCAACAGATGTGCTGCCAGTCACCCTTTCCGTGCCACAGCCGGGGGGGGGGGGGACTGAGAAAAACAATATGGTTGTTAATCAGTCCAGAAATAGGTGTGATTAGAAGGAGAAAAAACCGGGGTGTAATCTGTAATTTATTCAAAAACCGGGGTGTAATCTCTCATCTATCAAAAACCGGGGTGTAATCTCATCTATCCAAAAACCGGGGTGTAATCTGTCATCTATTCAAAAACCGGGGTGTAATCTGTCATCTATCCAAAACCCGGGGTGTAATCTCTCATCTATCCAAAACCCGGGGTGTAATCTCTCATCTATCCAAAAACCGGGGTGTAATCTCTCAACTATCCAAAAACTGGGGTGTAATCTGTCATCTATCCAAAACCCGGGGTGTAATCTCTCATCTATCCAAAAACCGGGGTGTAATCTCTCATCTATCCAAAAACCGGGGTGTAATCTGTCATCTATTCAAACACCGGGGTGTAATCTCTCATCTATCCAAAAACCGGGGTGTAATCTCTCATCTATCCAAAAACCGGGGTGTAATCTGTCATCTATTCAAACACCGGGGTGTAATCTCTCATCTATCCAAAAACCGGGGTGTAATCTCTCATCTATCCAAAAACTGGGGTGTAATCTCTCATCTATCCAAAAAACAGGGTGTAATCTGTCATCTATCCAAAAACCGGGGTGTAATCTGTCATCTATCCAAAGACCGGGGTGTAATCTGTCATCTATCCAAAAACTGGAGTGTAATCTGTCATCTATCCAAAAACCGGGGTGTAATCTGTCATCTATCCAAATACCAGGGGTGTAATCTGTCATCTATCCAAAAACCGGGGTGTAATCTATCATCTATCCAAAAACCGGGGTGTAATCCATCATCTATCCAAAAACCAGGGGTGTAATCTGTCATCTATCCAAAAACCGGGGTGTAATCCATCATCTATCCAAAAACCAGGGGTGTAATCTGTCATCTATCCAAAAACCGGGGTGTAATCGGTCATCTATTCACCCATGGAGGTGAGTAATCTGCAAATTTCGCCCTGACAATGTGACAACGCTCAAACATGACTAGACAAATGCAGCGCGTGAATAATAACTAACGTCACATTAGATCTGCGTGGCTGCAAATGGTGAAGATATTTATATTATCAAAAAACAGTAAAAATATCTGCGCTTGGAAAAAGGAATGACAAGAAAATAGGGCAGCCAGCCCAATGGGCAATATTACACAACCCAAATCATATATACACAGAAGGGCAGCGCCAATATATGAGGAAACATTCATGAAAGTTCAAATGAAGAGTGACCAAGAAGAATCCTCCACACGCCAGTAAGTAGCAATAAAGACATCAATCCCGATCCATAGGAATGTATAGATTAAGGACTGTGACCCTGCCAACATCCAAAGAACCTCAGAAATAATGTGCTGCAATACTGTACTATGTCCATACAGACTGGCAATTTATTTCAAAAGTAGCGCCCTTACAAAGAACATGTTATTAACAGGCATGTGTACACAGATAGAAGGGAATCGCATGCTTACGTCCAACGTTCTGAACCACCTTACATGTTTCGTCATCCTCTGAAGATGTCATTGGATGACGAAACGCATAAGGCGGGTCGGAACGTTGGACGTAAGCACTCTAACAGCCGCAGTTGCACATATATATGTATATGTATGTGTCTCTGTATATTTGGACAATCACGGGTGTTCTCACTATTTTTATTAATACTGACATCATTATTTACAACGTGTGAATGCTAAATTTACAATTTTTCACCTCTTAGCTCTACTATTATTGTGGTTTTCATCTGATTTGGTGCTATCTCACTGTATGGTTGCAGCTTTAGAATATTTACAGTTCAGTTTAGCGCAGTTTTTTCTCCCTTTTACACAATACACACACATTATATATATATATATATATATATATATATACACACATATACACACACACACACACATATATACACATACATTATATATATATATATATGTGTGTGTGTGTGTGTGTGTGTGTGTCTAAATCCAGGAAGTGAACAGTCAGCAGCTTCAGCTGCCCACAGTTAAAATGGCTGCAGAAAAAAGAAAGTAAATGCTCCTGCGCTTGAGAGGTGGTAATGTGACGGATGGAAGCTGAAGGTCCACTACCACTGGCGCCATGTGGGCTGTGCTGCCACTCTCTGCAGGTCATGGGGAGCCCGAATGTCACTCTAGAAAGAAAAAGTAAAGAGGACGCAGCCGCCTGGCGCATTACCTTTGCAAAAAAGGGTTTTTACTTAAAATATAAACAAATACTCACAAATAAGGAAGACAATTCAAGCAGATAAAAGTATAAATGAACCCAGATTTCCACCTGGCATGGCCTGCTAATCAACAACAGTTCCTGGAATGGGTATCTCCAAAGGAAGCTGACGAGTTTCGAGGGGTGTCCCCTCTTCCTCAGAGCTGGATCAGGCCCATGCCAGGTGGAAATCTGGGTTATGCAATGTGGTTTGAGGAAGGCTTCAGAACGGCAAATGTTTTTATTACAAATGATGTGAGCAGACTGAAGTTCCTCTGTAGGTCCCTGTTCAGCTCTGTGTAGACATCTGGTTGCTGACGAGTTCTCACCACCAACAGCATCATTAGTGTGACACGGCCATTAAAGAAGGAAGCGGTTATCTTACTCCATGGCACACCTTTACAAACAGGTTTGGGTGGCTCCTGTAATGGGAGGATCTGTCCCCGCGTTATATGGGGTGTTATTCTATCTCCTGGATTTATTGGGAATTAGTGACTTTTATACTGTGCTCTGCCTTCCTCTCATCGCTTTCCGCTCTGTGTCACCTGAGAAAGTGGAGGGATCGGTGCACACCCGGGCCAGACGTTTACATCACCAGAAATATAAAAACACAAACATTTAAAGCTCCAGTTTAATCTGCTTATTACTTTTCCTTCCCTGACACACAAAATCTGTAAGGCCCCTTTCACATGGTCCACATCCGCCGACTGAGCGGTTCTGCTCAGCGGGGGATCGATCCGCCGATCCCCACTGAGCAGGTGACAGCTCCGTCTCCGTTCTGTGTGCAGATCGCCCGCTCTCCTCTATGGGGGAATCGGATGAGAACAGCCCGTCTGTCCATTCTCATCCGATCCGATCCAATGGACGGATGGAAAATAGGAATTCCATCCGTCCAGATTTTACGGATAGGATCGGAAGTGGATGTCAGCGGACAGGTCTCTGCTGATATCCGCTGCCCCATAGAGATGCATGAAGGATCCAATCAGATCCGCCTGAAAAACTGACAGGCGGATCGGATTGGGTGAAAAGGACCCTAATGCCTCGTTTCCACTGAGTTGTAACGGTACGGTACGGTTCGGTTCAGTACGGTTCGGAAGGGTACACCTTGCGTTTCCACTGCCAATAGTACCCTTTCATGATAGGCGTGGTGTAGCAGGAAAGCTGTGATAGACGATTCTCTGTCAACCAATCAAAGTTCTGCAGAGTGTAGCTCCACCCTGTTGGTACGGTACTAATGTGCTTGGTACCCCAACGAAAGGGTCCCAAAAAAGTGGTACGGTACGGTTCGGAATTAGGGTACCATTCACAATGGAAACGGCAAAAATTGCGTACCGTACCGAACCGTACCGCTCAGTGGAAACGAGCTATTAGGGTGTCAGGAATTTAAGAGCTCCAGATTTACATACAGTCCGCTCTGCCATTATATTGGTGTTTATAACGGCGTCCTTCTATACACCGACATTAAGGCAGAGTTCTCCTTTACACACGTGTTATAGCATATGGAAGAGTTTTAACCCCTTCCTCCTCGCTCTTTAACCACTTCTGGACTGGAAGGATTTTCCCCCTTAATTACCAGCCCGTATTTTGTGATTCGGCACTTTAAATGGACAATTAGACAGTCATGCGACGCTGTACCCAAATAAAATTGATGTCCTTTTTACCCCACAAATAGAGCTTTCTTTTGGTGGTATTTGATCCCCCGTGCGATTTTTTATTTTTTTTTGCTCTATAAACAAAAAAAGAGCGACAATTCTGAGAAAAAAAATATTTTTTTTACATGCTGCTATATAACGTTCCCCAAAAAAAAAAAAATCAAAATTTTTTAACATTTTAGGCCAATTTGTTTTCTGCTACATATTTTTGTTAAAAAAAAAAATCCCAATAAGCATACTTTTATTGGTTTGCACAAAAGTTATTGCATCTACAAACTAGGGGAAAGATTTCTGTCATTTTTATTGTTTTTTTGTTTTTTTACTAGTAATGGCGGTGATCTGCGATTTCTAGTGGGACTGCGACATTGCGGCGGACGGATCGGACCCCTAACTGACACTTTTGGGTGTACCAGTGACATTACTACAGTAATCAGTGCTAAAAATATGCACTGTTACTGTAATAATGAGACTGACAGGGAAGGGGTTAACAATGTGGGTGATCAAGGGGTTAAATGTGAGCCTAGGGGAGTGTTTTCTAACCGTGGGGGGAGGGGCCTGTGAAATGATCATAGAGACATGTGATCCTATATAGATCCTATACATTTCAGGGACAAGAACGGTCATCTGTGTTTACAACATCCGACCGTCCTTCTCTCTCAGCGGGGAACGATCGCGGGTGTCAGATGGCAATCGGAGCCCCCACTGACGATTGGCGTCTTCTTTTCGAACTGGGTCTCATTTTCAGGGTGGGTCGTATTTTCAGGGTGGGTCATATATTGCAGCCATTCTAGAAATCGGTGACTGGTCTTAATTTTGGGGAGGGTCATATTTTTGGGGTAGGTCTTATATTGCAGCCATCCAAGAAAACGGAGACTGGTCTTATTTTCGGGGTAGGGTCGTATTTTCGGGGTAGGGTCGTATTTTCGGGGTAGGTCATATATCGCAGCCATTCTAGAAAACGGAGATAGGTCTTATTTTCGGGGTGGGTCGTATTTTTGGGGTAGGTCTTATATTGCAGCCATCCCAGAAAACGGAGAATGGTCTTTTTTTCGGGGTGGGTCGTATTTTTGGGGTAGATCTTCTATTGCAGCCATCCTAGAAAACAGAGACTGGTCTTATTTTTGGAATAGATCTTATTTTTGGGGTAGGGTCGTATTTTTGGGGTAGGTCTTATATTGCAGTCATCCTAGAAAACAGAGATAGGTCTTATTTTCGGGGTGGGTCTTATATTACAGCCATCCTAGAAAACGGAGACTGGTCTTATTTTCGGGGTGGGTCGTATTTTTGGGGTAGGTATTCTATTGCAGCTATCCTAGAAAACAGAGACTGGTCTTATTTTCGGGGTAGGTCTTATATTGCAGCCATCCTAGAAAATGGAGACTGGTCTTATTTTTGGGGTAGATCTTATTTTCGGGGTAGGTCTTATTTTCGAGGTAGGTCTTATATTACAGCCATCCTAGACAATGGAGAATGGTCTTATTTTCGGAGTAGGGTCGTATTTTTGGGGTAGGTCATATATTGCAGCCATCCTATAAAACGGAGATCGGTCTTATTTTCGGGGTAGGTCTTATATTACAGCCATCCTAGAAAACGGAGCTGGGTCTTATTTTCGGGGTAGGTCTTATATTACAGCCATCCTAGACAACGGAGACTGGTCTTATTTTCGGGGTGGGTCTTATATTACAGCCATCCTAGAAAACGGAGACTGGTCTTATTTTCGGGGTGGGTCGTATTTTTTGGGTAGGTCTTCTATTGCAGCCATCCTAGAAAACAGAGACTGGTCTTATTTTCGGGGTGGGTCTTATATTACAGCCATCCTAGAAAACGGAGACTGGTCTTATTTTCTGGGTGGGTCGTATTTTTGGGGTAGGTATTCTATTGCAGCTATCCTAGAAAACAGAGACTGGTCTTATTTTCGGGGTGGGTCTTATATTGCAGCCATCCCAGAAAACGGAGAATGGTCTTTTTTTCGGGGTGGGTCGTATTTTTGGGGTAGGTCTTCTATTGCAGCCATCCTAGAAAACAGAGACTGGTCTTATTTTTGGAATAGATCTTATTTTTGGGGTAGGTCTTATTTTCGGGGTAGGTCTTATTTTCGGGGTAGGTCTTATATTGCAGCCTTTCCAGAAAACGGAGCTGGGTCTTATTATCGAGGTAGGTCTTATATTACAGCCATCCTAGACAATGGAGAATGGTCTTATTTTCGGAGTAGGGTCGTATTTTTGGGGTAGGTCATATATTGCAGCCATCCTATAAAACGGAGATCGGTCTTATTTTCTAAGGTAGGTCTTATATTGCAGCCATCCTAGAAAACGGAGATAGGTCTTATTTTCGGGGTAGGTCTTCTATCACAGCCATCCTAGAAAACGGAGACTGGTCTTATTTTCGGGGTAGGGCTTATTTTCTGGGGAAACACAGTATTTACTTTGGGAGTTTAATAAACTGCCTATTGCCGCACTACATGGCGCTTCGCTTTCCTTACTGGGTTATCACACACACAGGACCGGTGGGGGAAATTGTGTAATTTTTCGCAGTGCGATTTGCGCCCATTCATTTTGTATGGACACAAATCGCCCGGCATAGGAACGGTACTCATGGATAAAACAAAAACAAAGTATTGGTACATCCCTAATGCGCACTTGGATGCTTTGCTCATTTTTCATTTCAGAGGCGTACAACCAGTTTTAACATTGGCAGATATCGCTATCATTTCATGATTTCACGGCTGAGCTCTTGGCTCTCTACGTTATCCCGACTGCAACCCCCCCCCACCCCCGACCTCCCCACAATATCCCATTTACCGGACACAAATGGATCAGCAAAGTGCTTGAGCGGCACAGATGAGACAGCACTCAGCAATAGAGACCTGATCATTAATGGACTCTGATTAGAGGGATAATTATTCCTACTGAGGCTAATGAGAGCATTCCATTAACATCTTGATGCAGACAGAGCAGCTTCCCAGACTGTCCCTGGAAACATGAGCTGAGCGGAATGACAAGACCTCACCGCACAGTATGACATGACAATTCACCATTGTAATATGTATGCCGGGACTCACCTATCTACACTGCTACCCAGAGCAATCACATCCTAACCTGGAATACTCCGCTTTAAGTGTTTTACGAGCTGAAAAGCGCTCAGGGTGTGAACAGGGCCTGATACAAATACTGATCCTCTGTGTGGAAGGCGGCGCTCAGATTGAGGAATTCTCTTCCTGCTTATTAAAAAGTGAACTGATTCAGTTGTCCCACAAATCCTCCTCATAGGTTGACAAACCGGTTCGGGCGGCTCCCGTGTTCTATGGGATGTAATTTATGTATCCTGTGTTTATTGTCAATTATTGACTTTTCTATGGTGCTCTGCTTCCATGTATTCCTGTGTGGTGTCACCGCTGGGAACGATGTGTCAGTGCTGGGATCGCCGTGTCAGTGCTGGGATCGCCGTGTCAGTGCTGGGATCGCCGTGTCAGTGCTGGGATCGCTGGGATCGTCGTGTCAGTGCTGGGATCGCCGTGTCAGTGCTGGGATCGCTGGGATCGCCGTGTCAGTGCTGGGATCGCCGTGTCAGTGCTGGGATCGCTGGGATCGCCGTGTCAGTGCTGGGATCGCCGCGTCAGTGCTGGGATCGCTGGGATCGCCGCGTCAGTGCTGGGATCGCCGCGTCAGTGCTGGGATCGCCGCGTCAGTGCTGGGATCGCCGCGTCAGTGCTGGGATCGCCGCGCCGGTGCTGGGATATGGCTGCGTCGGTGCTGGGATATGGCTGCGTCGGTGCTGGGATATGGCTGCGTCGGTGCTGGGATATGGCTGCGTCGGTGCTGGGATATGGCTGCGTCGGTGCTGGGATATGGCTGCGTCGGTGCTGGGATATGGCTGCGTCGGTGCTGGGATATGGCTGCGTCGGTGCTGGGATATGGCTGCGTCGGTGCTGGGATATGGCTGCGTCGGTGCTGGGATATGGCTGCGTCGGTGCTGGGATATGGCTGCGTCGGTGCTGGGATATGGCTGCGTCGGTGCTGGGATATGGCTGCGTCGGTGCTGGGATATGGCTGCGTCGGTGCTGGGATATGGCTGCGTCAGTGCTGGAATCGCTGCGTCAGTGCTGGAATCGCTGCGTCAGTGCTGGAATCGCTGCGTCAGTGCTGGAATCGCTGCGTCAGTGCTGGAATCGCTGCGTCAGTGCTGGAATCGCTGCGTCAGTGCTGGGATCTCGCTGTGTTGTCGCGCTGGGATCGCTGCGCCACCGCTGGGATTGCTGCATCACCGCTGGGATCGCTGCGTCAGTGCTGGGATATGGCTGTGTCACCCCTGGAATCGCTGCGTCAGTGCTAGGATCGCTACGTCAGTGCTGGGATCGCTGCGTCAGTGCTGGGATATCGCTGTGTCACCCCTGGAATCGCTGCGTCAGTGCTGGGATCGCTGCGTCAGTGCTGGGATCGCTGCGTCAGTGCTGGGATATCGCTGTGTTGTCGCGCTGGGATCGCTGCGTCAGTGCTGGGATATGGCTGTGTCGGTACTGGGATATGGCTGTGTCGTCGCTGGGATCGATGCGTCAGTGCTGGGATCGCCGTGTCAGTGCTTACAGAAATTCATTTAGGAAAAAAAACATGGGTTGGGGTAAAGGAATCATAGGAAAAAGTGTAAGCATTTCCTCAGTCTCCTCTCTCCCAGTGATCAGACTATACATTGTATCTTTGTAGCAACCTATATTATATAATAATGGAAATCCACCTATTCATGGAATGTGTGTAAATCTAAATCTAGAACCCCCTTCAGCATCTGCATGAGTGATGATCCTGCTGTTAACTCCGGGTCATCAGGTGTCAGCCTGGGGGGGGAGAATAAAATGCTGTCTATAGAGGACACCGTTGGATGTGTTTACACACGGCTCTCCCCGAGGTGATGATCCCCTGACCTTTACTGACACTGGAGGAGGGAGGAGGAACCTGATCCGTGGAGAACCGACCAATTGAAAAACAGCAAATACCAAAAAACAATCAATTCAGTACTGGTAAGACTGGACAAGGACTACGACCTGACCTTCATAGCAGGAAGGATGAAAAGAATTCAGATCTCATTCACACTTGTGCAACTTGTCATGTGACTTTGGACAGCAACAAACCATACCCCAATGCTTTCCAATGATAACCATTCAAATAAGTACAACTTAAAGTCGCAGCAACTTCAAAGCAGTTCATGCGCTACTCTGTGTAGCAAGAGTGTAGCGCTGATAAAAAAGGCAAAGATAAAAGTCCATATAAAAAAGGGGAAAAGTCCACAAGGTGATAATGTCCACTCCACAAAAACATGTGCAAGGGTTAAAAAATCCAAGACCACCACCAGGCTGAAAGACACACTGCCTCTTACCTGATGACAAAGGTCATGTCCTGCATTCACATGTATAGTCACATCAGCACTCCTCCGGGATGACAGATAAGATCCCCTCCAAGTGTGCCCAAGAATATCACGCAAGAAAATAAAGCTGCTTACATGGTAGCCGAGTCAATATAGCAGAGTAGAAATTCCCCAAATATTGCAGTCCGCGTCTATGTCCTGCCAACAAGATGGCCGCCGCGTCTCCTCGTGGTGGCTAGCGTCGCCGCAGGCTCCTCCCGACGCGTTTCGTCATAGGCTGACGTCGTCAAGGGGGTCACATGGGGGTAACGTGCACTACTCTGGCCCCGACTTTTATGCCACTTGGGGGCCATAGACTTCAATGTTGGAAATGAGAAGAGAACAACACATGGTGGGGGGGGGAGGAAGGCTGCACACCCCAATGGTATATGGAAGAAAAAAATGAAAAAGCCCCCGAGGGGTTTTCAGGCAGAAAATTGAATAAACTAGAAATTAGTAAAATAAAATTCGTCTTTATTATCCACTTTAGGACCGGAAGGATTTCCCCCCTTATTGACCAGGCCCTATTTCGCGATTCGGCACTGTGTTACTTTAAGCGGTTGTGCGACGCTGTACCCAAATAAAATTGATGTCCTTTTTTCCCCCCACAAATAGAGCTTTCTTTTGGTGGCATTTGATCACCTGTGCGATTTTTATTTTTTGCGCTATAAACAACAAAATAGCGTCAATTCTGAAAAAAAAAAAATGTTTTTCACATTCTGCTATAGAACATTCCCAAAAAAAAAAAAAAAGGAGAAAAAAAAAAAAAAATCAAAAAATGTTAACATTTTAGGCCAATTTGTTTTGTGCTACACTAAAAAAAACAAAAAAAAAAAAAACCGCAATAAGCGTATTTTGATTGGTTTGCACAAAAGTTATTGTGTCTACAAACTAGGGAAAAGATTTATGTCATTTTTATGTTTTTTTTTACTAGTAATGGCGGCGATCTGTGATTATTTTGCGGGACTGCGACATTGCGGCGGACAGATTGGACCCCTGACATTTTTGGGGGGACCAGTGACATCACTACAGTAATCAGTGCTAAAAATATAAACTGTTACTGTACTAATGACACTGGCAGGGAAGGGGTTAACGTTATGGGTGATCAAGGGGTTAAATGTGAGCCTAGGGGAGTGTTTCTAACTGTGGGGGGCGTGACTTGTGAAATTATCACAGAGACCTGTGTTCCTATATAGAAGGATCACAGGAGCTCTGTGATCATTCCAGGGAGAAGAGCGGTCAGCTGTGTTTACAACATCCAACCGTCGTCCTCTCTCAGCGGGGAGCGATCTCGGGTGTGAGGCACCAAGCGGAGTCACCTGCCCGCTGCATAGGCTTCCCCGCTGACGAGCTGACGAGCGGGGGCGGCGTGCACTCGCCCCCTAGACTCCCGAGAGCGAGCGATGTACAGCTACGGCGATTCGCCTGGGAGCGGCTGCCTGCCGCCATTTAACTGCGGCGGGCAGTCGGCAACCGGTTATAGAAATATTAAAATATTCATATTGAGAATCATGAAGTAAAATATGAGCTTTGGTTACAGATATACATCCGTCATATTGAATATCACAAACTGGTAAAAACAATGGACACTGATCAATGAATCATTACACCCAATATGGTGGACCTCAACGCGTTTCAACCTATGCGGTAAGGTCTTCCTCAGGGGGTATGTGATGTCTTATACGTGATGGATGACTGTTAGTCAAAAAACACTTCCATAAGTACAGAGTCCTCCTGGGAGGGAGATCTTCCCGTATCCCCAAAATAGTGGATGGGACACACTGGCTTGCAGGGAGTCACAAATGTGGCTCGCCCTGGGGGGGAGTAAGACACCTGCCTATCACAGGATATTGGTGATTGTATCCGATAATACCCAGGATACAAAACTGTACACGTAACTATAAACAGCTCAGGAGCATAGAGAGTAATCCCCCACCGACCAGCATTTCAGGAGAATTTCAGTTTGCTGCCTGGAAACCCCTGGGGGGCTTTTTCCTTTTTTCTTCCATAGAATTCAATGTTAACCCTCAAAAATTGCAAGAAAGTCGTACCTGAATGTTATACATGCAACAATGGAAACTTGGATATCTTTCCCTGTGGAGTTTTTTCATTTCATGTGAAAAGATATTTTATTCTCCATCTGGTGACCAGTGAGCCTTAGTTGAGGATTTCCAGGCAGGAAGCTTTGTTGGAGGGGCGACTTTCTGTTTTTTGACCAGACTACACATCAACCTTGGAGAATTTACCCTATAGATACCACCTCTCATACCGTACGTTTGGGGCCCCTCTTCACCTATATACCTATAATTTGAGCTCTATGGTTATCTATTTACACTATACGATATCTGATATACCTCTTCCTTTCCTTATAAGGCTCCATTCACACTAGTACGACTTGTCAGGCGACTTGTGTGCCCTCAAGTCGCTTGTCATAACAAATGCAATGTAAAATGAATGAGAGCCGTCTTAATTTGCACTACTGAAGTCGCTCCAACTTCAGAAAAGGGTCCTGTACTACTTCGAGGCGACTTGTATCCGACTTGTGCCAATAGACTTCAATGGGTGTCGCCTCCAAGTCGGATCCTTATCTTATTTGAAGCGACTTGTGATCCGACTTTCCAGGAAGAAGGAAAATGCAGCCATGCCTACAGTTCCTATATACCATTATCTCTGCCTGGTCTGTGTGAGTGGCACTGGTGGACACAGATAAGTGGCACTGGTGGACACTGATACGTGGCACTGATACGTGGCACTGGTGGACACTGATTTGTGGCACTGATACGTGGCACTGGTGGGCACTGATACGTGGCACTGGTGGGCACTGATACGTGGCACTGGTGGGCACTGATACGTGGCACTGATACGTGGCACTGATACGTGGCACTGGTGGACACTGATTCGTGGCACTGGTGGACACTGATACGTGGCACTGGTGGGCAGTGGCACTGGTGTACACATACGTGGCACTGGTGGGCACTGATATGTGGCACTGGTGGGCAGTGGCACTAGTGGACACTGATATGTGGCACTGGTGGGCAGTGGCACTGGTGGACACTGATACGTGGCACTGATACGCAGCACTGGTGGACACTGATACGTGGCACTGGTGGACACTGATACATGGCACTGGTGGGCAGTGGCACTGGTGGACACATACGTGGCACTGGTGGGCAGTGGCACTGCTGGGCACTATGTGGCACTGGTGGGCACATACGTGGCACTGGTGGATACTGATACGTGGCACTGGTGGGCAGTGGCACTGGTGTACACATACGTGGCACTGATATGTGGCACTGGTGGGCAGTGGCACTGGTGGGCACATACGTGGCACTGGTGGATACTGATACGTGGCACTGGTGGGCAATGAGGAAATGAGTAAAAAAAAAAAACAGAAAAGAGGAATTAGGTCACAATACATCATATTCTGATTGGCCAAATACAAAGTCGTCTGTCATATAAGTCACTTTAAATAATTCACAAGTCGCGCTGAAGTCGCGGTAAAGTCGCGGTAAAAAGTCGCTCCGTCATGGGGCAACTTATGGTGGTGGTAGTGTGAACAGAGTATTAGACTGGTTAAATGCTTTGGCTACTTTGGGCCCAATTTTTGGGAGAATTGGACACCATTTTGTCATCTGTTGTCCTTTGGTCCCTCTTTGGAGGCCCCTATGTCTGCCCCCAGGATCTGTTCTTAGTTCCATAATCTCTGTTTTCCCGAGGTCAATCAGCACCCACCCAATCTGTTCTGAGGAAGCAAATAACTTTTGCAAAATGCATTGACAAGCATGCATGGAGGAGTTGTGGACATGACCATTGATATCTACCCATATTTTCCTCTATATCAGTGAAGGTGAACGTTGGCACCCCAGATGTTTTGGAACTACATTTCCCATGATGCTCAGGAATTCTGCAGTGTAGTTGAGCATCATGGGAAATGTAGTTCCAAAACATCCTGGGTGCCAAGGGTCGCCATCACTGCTCTATACTGATGGACTTCTATACTTCTTTTATGATCGGAATCGGGCCTCTATGTCTGTGATTGGGTACCTGTTGACCTACTGTTGAGTAGAGGGTGCTGGAATATTTTTTATTCTGGGTGTTGTTTTTAAGAATATTTGTAATAAAGATTGTAATTTTTTATTTTTTTTTGCACTTACGCCACTTGAGGGGCCAGAGACTTCACTGTTAACCCTCAAAAATGTGCAAAAAAGTCATACCTGAATGTTATCAAAAAACAAGAAATCACTGCTCAAGGTGGTGTAATAGCCTAATGACATACACCGGTGCATGCCCCGGCTCGCCTCCGTGGAAACTTGGTATAAGAAAAAGGAATTGGCAGCACTCCAGGTGAGGTCAAGATCCAGTTTATTGGCTGGACATCCAAATGACAATCGTGACAATAGTAGACGCGTTTCACACACCAACTGTGTGCTTAATCATTACCTTTTTTTTTTGTATGTGTCAAAGAGAGATTGATCGTGTAGCATACATTGACCCAACGATATATGTACAATAAAAACAATTACCATAAAAACAATTACCATCAAAAAAGTTTTTTGTGAATTGGAAAATAAATAAGCGCATATAATCATGTATGTGCATTGGCCGATCCCCCATAAAAACAAAATACAATCATATCGGGGTGACCGGAGAAAAATATACAATTTCAAGGAGATCAAGGCTAAAATATCAAATTGTAACAATGGATAGCAAACAAGATAGAGGGTCTTTACAAAAAAATACAAAAAAAATACATATATACAAAAGATCTACAAAAGATCCATATATGAAAAGATATAAGCATATGAACACCTCGCACAAAAGGTTTTTATTTTTTTGTGCAATAATGACCGGGCATCCAGACCCATTATATATAAATAGGATATAAAATATATAAGATCTGAATCCTAGATTGGGTGTATAGACCATATCCCATTATATATAGATAGAATATAAAATATATGAGATGTAACTCCTGCATTGGATGTATTGACCATATTGTGCTATGAGTTTATGAGGATGGACATCGGATTTAATCCAAACCCAAAAATCAAAGCATCAAAAAAGGTACAGGGATTAACCCCAGGTGTGACAGGCTAAAGAGGCAATATATATGGAAAGTCTCTGTTATACCGTATATACTCGAGTATAAGCCGACCCGAGTATAAGCCGAGACCCCTACTTTTACCACAAAAAGATGGGAACAATCATTGACTCGAGTATAAGCCTAGGGTGAGAATGCAGGGTGACTGGCATGGTACAGGAGAATGCAGGGCGGCGGGCATGGTGCTGCAGGAGAATGCAGGGCGGCGGGCATGGTGCAGGAGAACGCAGGGTGACTGGCATGGTGCAGGAGAATGCAGGGTGACTGGCATGGTGCAGGAGAATGCAGGGTGACTGGCATGGTGCAGGAGAATGCAGGGTACTGGCATGGTGCAGGAGAATGCAGGGTACTGGCATGGTGCAGGAGAATGCAGGGTACTGGCATGGTGCAGGAGAATGCAGGGTACTGGCATGGTGCAGGAGAATGCAGGGTACTGGCATGGTACAGGAGAATGCAGGGTACTGGCATGGTACAGGAGAATGCAGGGTACTGGCATGGTGGAGGAGAATGCAGGGTACTGCCATGGTGCAGGAGAATGCAGGGTACTGGCATGGTGGAGGAGAATGCAGGGTACTGGCATGGTGCAGGAGAATGCAGGGTACTGGCATGGTGGAGGAGAATGCAGGGTACTGGCATGGTGCAGGAGAATACAGGGTACTGGCATGGTACAGGAGAATGCAGGGTACTGGCATGGTGGAGGAGAATGCAGGGTACTGGCATGGTACAGGAGAATGCAGGGTGACTGGCATGGTGCAGGAGAATGCAGGGTACTGGCATGGTGCAGGAGAATGCAGGGTACTGGCATGGTGGAGGAGAATGCAGGGTACTGGCATGGTGCAGGAGAATGCAGGGTACTGGCATGGTGGAGGAGAATGCAGGGTACTGGCATGGTGCAGGAGAATGCAGGGTACTGGCATGGTACAAGAGGATCCGGGGTTGTGGGCATACTACAGGAGATGCAGTGCTGTGGGCATGGTACATGTGTACCATGCCCGCAGCACTGCATCCCTTGTAGTGTGCCCGCAGCCCTGCATAATGGCAGGTAGTGAAGCTGTTTCACTTACCTGTTTCAGAGGCGCCTTCATTTTAAAAATGGCGCCGCCCGGCGCCGACACGTCATTGCGCACGCGCCGCCGCCGCTCGTATACTTTCGGCTATTCCCGGCCTCTCCCGAGCGGCGCCGGGAATAGCCGAAATTACACGAGCGGCGGCAGCGGGTGCGCGGTGACATGTATGCGACGGGCGGCGCCATTTTTAAACCTTAAACCCGTCGGAGCGGACACGAAATTTTATTTTTTTTCCTTGACTCAAGTATAAGCCGAGGGGGACGTTTTCAGCACAAAAAAATGTGCTGAAAAACTCGGCTTATACTCGAGTATATATGGTAATTAAATGTGAAAATACATCATTTGTATATACGGATTTGTTGCCAAGTGTAAATGTCCGATCTTATGTGGCATCTAAAATACCTTATATAATATATATATATATAGCTGTATTTTATCATAAATATTAGGAGATCGACACAAGGGCTATTACAAACCCGAAAAAATATACAATCAATGCAATGTATTTAGATTGGACAGGCAGTGAAGTTATGAAGGGATTTTATTATACATAATTTCAAGAAAATTTAAGTTTATTTGTTTGTTTAATCACAGAAGAGACCGGTATCCTCATGGGTGTCCCTATAGTTAACCATTTATATCTACATTGTCATGAAAAACACATACCCAATATATATGAATGAATAGGGTCGGGAATAGTGAGCAATATCGTGGAGATATATCTGTGTGTATGGGACCGAATAGATATGGTATGTCTACAAACGAGAAAATACTGGTTTAATGATTAATGAGTAATGATTAAAGTGGAGTTCCACCCATTTTTGGAACTTTAGATCTATGTAATCCCCTTTAACCGCTTTACCACCGCCCACAGTAATATTACTGCGGCAGAGTGGCTCGTTATCGTCTGACGACATAGTACTACGTCGTCAGACACTCCCCCTTCTGGGCGGCGCTTGCGCGCCGCCGGAGGCGCGCTCCCGCTGTTTTCATTCACAGCGGGAGTCGGGCCAGGGGAGGAGCAGCGGCGATCGCCGCTGCTCTGCCCCGATCGCCGGGGATCTAGTGTGGAGATCCGCCCGCCTGTGTAAACACAAGCGGGCGGATCTCCATAGTGACAGGGAGTGACAGATCGGACTGTTCAGCATAGCTGGACATCCGATCTGTCCATGACTCACTCAGTCCCCTCCCCCCCTACACGTCAGTAAGCACCAGGCATACATTAACCCCTCCCTCTCCAATAAAATTAACCCCTTCCCTGCCAGTGTAATTTTTACAGTAACAGTGCATATATATATTGCACTGATTACTGCAGTAATGTCACTGGTTCCCCCAAAAGTGTCAAAAATGTCAGTCAAGGGTCCGATCTGTCCGCCGCAATGTCGCAGTCCCGCAAAAAAAAAAAAAAAAAAAAAATAAAAAAATCGCAGATCGCCGCCATTACGCGTTAAAAAAAAAAAAAAACACCAAAAATGACAGAAATCTTTCCCTTTGTTAGTAAACGCAATAACTTTTGCGCAAACCAATCAAAATACGCTTATTGCGATTTTTTTTACCAAACATAGGTAGCAGAAAACAAATTGGCCAAAAATTTTTAAAAAAATTGTTTTTTACATTTTTTTTGGGGGGGAATTTCATATAAAAAAATGTTAAAAATATTGTTTTTTTTCTAAATAAACGCTCTTTTTTTGTTTATAGCGCAAAAAGTAAAAATCGCACAGGTGATCAAATACCACCAAAAGAAAGCTCTGTTTGTGGGAACAAAAGGACGTAAATTTCGTTTGGGTACGGCGTCGCACGACCGCGCAATTGTCAGTTGAAGTCGCACAGCGCCGAATCGCAAAAAGTGGCCTGGACGGAAGACAGCAAAATCCTCCGGTGGTAAAGTGGTTAAAATGGCTTTTACCAATGGAAACTTTTTTTTTTTTTTGCTAGTAAATACCTTAATTTCGGCTTTATTCCTCCTCTCCTCACTTCCTGGACCGATCGGCGATGACGTCATTCGGCGATCCGCAGTGTCTGCTGGGATGTATTCTATTCCAGAAATCTCGCAGTAGCTGTTTCTGTGCTGAGCCGTGCCTGCCCCGCCTCCGCACCGCCTCCTCTCATTGAGTTGCATTGTATGAATGTATTAAGGCCGTTCTCTGCCCCGCCTCCGCCCCGCCTCCTCTCATTGAGTTGCATTGTATGAATGTATTAAGGCCGTTCTCTGCCCCGCCTCCGCCCCGCCTCCTCTCATTGAGTTGCATTGTATGAATGTATTAAGGCTGTTCTCTGTCCCGCCTCCTCTCATTGAGTTGTATTGCAATACAACTCAATGAGAGGAGGCGGGGCGGAGGCGGGGCAGAGAACAGCCTTAATACATTCTAAAATGCAACTCAATGAGAGGAGGCGGGGCAGGCACGGCTCAGTACAGATACAGCTACTGCGAGATTTCTGGAATAGAATACATCCCAGTAGACACTGCGGATCGCCGAATGACGTCATCGCCGATCGGACCAGGAAGTGAGGAGAGGAGGAATAAAGCCGAAATTAAGGTATTTACTAGCAAAAAAAAAAAGTTTTTAAAATGGCTTTTACCAATGGAAACTTTTTTTTTTTGCTAGTAAATACCTTAATTTCGGCTTTATTCCTCCTCTCCTCACTTCCTGGTCCGATCGGCGATGACGTCATTCGGCGATCCGCAGTGTCTGCTGGGATGTATTCTATTCCAGAAATCTCGCAGTAGCTGTTTCTGTGCTGAGCCGTGCCTGCCCCGCCTCCGCCCCGCCTCCTCTCATTGAGTTGCATTGTATGAATGTATTAAGGCCGTTCTCTGCCCCGCCTCCGCCCCGCCTCCTCTCATTGAGTTGCATTGTATGAATGTATTAAGGCCGTTCTCTGCCCCGCCTCCGCCCCGCCTCCTCTCATTGAGTTGCATTGTATGAATGTATTAAGGCTGTTCTCTGTCCCGCCTCCTCTCATTGAGTTGTATTGCAATACAACTCAATGAGAGGAGGCGGGGCGGAGGCGGGGCAGAGAACAGCCTTAATACATTCTAAAATGCAACTCAATGAGAGGAGGCGGGGCAGGCACGGCTCAGTACAGATACAGCTACTGCGAGATTTCTGGAATAGAATACATCCCAGTAGACACTGCGGATCGCCGAATGACGTCATCGCCGATCGGACCAGGAAGTGAGGAGAGGAGGAATAAAGCCGAAATTAAGGTATTTACTAGCAAAAAAAAAAAAGTTTCCATTGGTAAAAGCCATTTTAAAGGGGATTACATACAGCTATGTATTCCAACCTATTAAAAATGGGTGGAACTCCGCTTTAAGCACACAGTTGGTGTGTGAAACGCGTCTACTATTGTCACGATTGTCATTTGGATGTCCAGCCAATAAACTGGATCTTGACCTCACCTGGAGTGCTGCCAATTCCTTTTTTTTTTATACCTGAATGTTCTACATGCAACGGTGGGTCCGACTTTGCAGAGGGACAAGTAACATCCCAGCCACACCCATCCAAATTACACTCCAAAGTTGCAGGACTTTGGAGTCATACAAGTATGAATAGAGCCTTAGGCTGGCCATACGTGTGTCGAATTTCGAAAGAACATTCTTTTGCAAATCAGAAATTTCATGCGTTTTGTGATTGGATGGCGAAATTCGGCCAAGCCTTCAATTTCACCTTATATTGCTACAGAAAAGAAATGTTCATGGCCTGGGAATCTTCTTTTCTTTCCGGGAATTTTCTTTTCCTGCACATTTCTTTTTTGATTATATTTCTCGCACGATTCTCCCATCATTGATTAGAAAATCGTTCGTTTTCCCAAAAATATTCAACATGCCCCATCACTCAAATTCGATGCCGCACGAAAATCGGGGCGTTGCTGCATCCCACTAATGGTGCGAAATTCAAACGAAAATTCTTAGGAGAACATTTTCTAAAGAAAATTCTTTGGAAATTAGACCAATGTATGGCCAGCCTTAGGGGGGCAAAGTTTTGCACCCGTCAACAAAAAAATGGCCACACAAGGACTTTCATGGCAGGACCAACAGAGATTATTTTATTTAACCACTTGCCAACCACTCACATTGAGCTGCTACTGCGGCAAAGTGGCTTGATTCCGTCCAGCGACATAGACCTACCACCTTTGTGGGCGGCGCTTGCGCGCCGCCGGAGGCTCGCTCCCGCTGTATTCAGACACAGCGGGAGTCGGGCCAGGGGAGGAGCGGCGGTGATCGCCGCTGCTCTTTCCCGATCGTCGGGGATCGAGTGAGGAAATCCACCCGCTTGTGTAAACAAAGTAGGCGGATCTCCTCTGTGACAGATCACAGGATTCAGCATAGCTGAACCTGCGATCTGTGTCTGTGTCAGACAACCCCCTCCCCCCACACACGCCAGTAAGCACCAGGCATATATTTAACCCCTTGATCACCAATAAAGTTAACCCCTTCCCTGCCAGTGTCATTAGTACAGTGACAGTGCATATTTTTAGCACTGATTTCTGTAGTAATGTCACTGGTCCTCCCAAAAGTATCAAAAATGTCAGTTAGGGGTCCGATCTGTCTGCTGCAGTGTCGCAGTCCCACAAAAAAAAAAAAAAAAAAATCGCAGATCGCCGCCATTACTCGTTTAAGAAATAAAATAATAAAAATGACATAAATTTCCCTGTGATAACTTTTGCGCAAACCAATCAAAATACGCTTATTGCGATTTTTTTTACCAAAAATATGTAGCAGAAAACAAAATTGGCCTAAAATGTTAAAAATTTTTGATTTTTACATTTTTTTGGGGGGGAATTTCATATAAAAAAAAAAATGTGAAAAATATTGTTATTTTTTCAAAATTGTCGCTCTTTTTTTGTTTATAGCGCAAAAAGTAAAAATCGCACAGGTGATCAAATACCACCAAAAGAAAGCTCTGCTTGTGGGGGAAAAAAAAGGACGTAATTTGGGTACAGCGTTGCACCACTGCGCAATTGTCCGTTAAAGTAACGCAGTGCCGAATCGCAAAATATGGCCTGGTCAGGAATGGGGTAAAATCTTCCGGTCTTAAAGCGGTTAAAAATACGCTCATTGAGAATTTTTTTGCCAAAGACATGTAGCTAAATACATTTTGGCCTAAATATATGACAAAAATTTAATATATTGGATATTTTTTAACTGTCAAAGTAGAAAAATATTGTTATTTTTTCCAAATTTTCACATTTTTTTATTAATATCGCAAAAAATAAAAATCGCAGAGGTGATCAAATACCAACAAAAGAAAGCTCTGTTTGTGGGAAAAAAAGGACGTAAATTTCGTTTGGGTACGGCGTTGCATGACCGCGCAATTGTCAGTTAAAGTTGCACAGTGCCAAGTTGCAAAAAGTGGCCTGGACGTAAGACAGCAAAATCCTCTGGTGGTAAAGTGGTTAAAACTTTAAAAATTGGACACCATTTTGTCATCTGGTGTCCTTTGGTCCCTCTTTGGAGGCCCCTATGTCCGCTCCCAGGATCTGTTCTTGTCCATAATCTCTGTTTTCCAAGGTCAATGAGCACCCTCCCAATCTGTTCTGAGGAAACAAATACATTTTGTGAAACGCGTTGACAAGCACGCATGGAGGAGTTGTGGACATGACCATATTATATCTACCCATATTTTCCTCTATACTTCTTATATGATTGGATCCGTGCCTCCATGTCTGTGATTGGGTACCTGTTGACCTACTTTTGAGTAGAGCAGGGGGCTTCAAACTTTGGCCCTCCAGTTGTTCAGGAACTATAATTCCCATCATGCCTAGTCATGTCAGAGTTTTGCAATGCCTCATGGGACGTGTAGTTCCGCAACAGCTGGAGGGCCGTAATTTGAGGATCCCTGGAGTAGAGGGTGTTGGAATATTTTTTATTCTGTGTTGTTTTTAGGAATATTTGTAATAAAGATTGTAATTTTTTTACACTTATTGCCTCACGTTGTACCCCCACGTTGTTTTTGAGAAAGTAGTTTTTTTTTTTTCTATATTTTGGATGTTGGCAAGATAAGGGTCCCCCCTTTCTTACCATTTGATACACATTAATGATTGGATAACAAGGATATACAAAGTAACAACAAGGTTTGTAAACAGGAACAATGGATCACGAAGCAGATGGGTGGAGTGAGTCTGTAATGTAACGATCATTTGTGGTGAGGGTGGAATAAAGGCGAATACACGGCTCAGGCAGATGGCGGCCGTCATAAAAACTAATATTACAAATCAATTTCATGGTGAAGAATTGTGAGGCGGCTCTGACGGTGCCCAGCACTGTATTCAGCTTATGAAGGTCTCCTGCATTACAACAACAACAACAGGCCCTCTTTGCGTCATGTGTTTACGAGGAGAAGAGCTGCTTCTATTACAAGGAAATATTTATGCCGTGAATTCTCTGGAGTCCCTTCACTACAGCCGGAGCCGCAAATCATCAAACCAAGAAATCAGTACATGGAGAGGTTTTACATGTGAGCACTCAATGACTGCAGGGGATACAGAGCAAAACCCACCGCCAGATGTACTGTACATAGAGACTGAGATTACAGGACATCCATATACATAGATACATAGGGGATACAGAGCAAAACCCACCGCCGGATGTACTGTACATCGAGACTGAGACTACAGGACATTTGTGTATATATATATATATATATATATATACATATACATACATACATACATATACACACACATAGGGGATACAGAGCAAAACCCACCGCCGGATGTACTGTATATAGAGACTGGGACTACAGGACATCTGCTTATACACTATATTACCAAAAGTATTGGGACGCCTGCCTTTACCCGCACATGAACTGTAAAGGCATCCCAGTCTTAGTCCGTAGGGTTCAATATTGAGTTGGCCCACCCTTTGCAGCTATAACAGCTTCAACTCTTCTGGGAAGGCTGTCCACAAGGTTTAGGAGTGTCTATGGGAATGTTTGACCATTCTTCCAGAAACACATTTGTGAAGTCAGACACGGATGTTGGATGAGAAGGCCTGGATCACAGTCTCCGCTCTAAATCATCCTTCCCCAAACTTGCTCCTCCATGTCTTTATGGACCTTGCTTTGTGCACTGGTGCGCAGTCATGTTGGAACAAGAAGGGACCATCCCCAAACTCTTCCCACAAAGTTGGGAGCATCAAATTGTCCAAAATGTCTTGGTATGGTGACACTTCCCTGGAACTAAGGGGCCAAGCCCAACCCCTGAAAAACAACCCCACACCATAATCCCTCCTCCACCAAATGATCTGGACCAGTGCACAAAGCAAGGTCTATAAAGACATGGATGAGCGAGTTTGGGGTGGAGGAACTTGTCCTGACCTCCACCCGAACACCTTTGGGGTGAATAAGAGCGGAGGCTGTGAGCCAGGCCTTCCCGTCCAACATCAGTGCCTGACCTCACAAATGCGCTTCTGGAAGAATGGTCAAACATTCCCATAGACACACTCCTAAACCTTGTGGACAGCCTTCCCAGAAGAGTTGAAGCTGTTATAGCTGTAAAGGGTGGGCCAACTCAATATTGAACCCTACGGACTAAGACTGGGATGCCATTAAAGGTCATGTGCGTGTAAAGCCAGGCGTCCCAATACTTTTGGTAATATAGTGTGTATAGATACATAAAGAATACAGAGAAAAACCCACCGCCGGATGTACTGTACAGAGAGACATTACATTAAACAGCCTGGATACTGTTGTCATTTTACAGTCTTAGTTAAAAATTGGAGACTAACATCTGATTGGTTCCTGGTAATGAGGGCGCTATTTGCAGCATGGTTTGCAGTGAGTTTGGCTCCAGCACACATTATCGGGGTGTCTATCCGAGGAGGGGGTTAGTGGGTGCACCGTGGCCTTTTTTACCCTGAGCTGTTACACAGTATTCCCTTTTATCTTCAACCCTGAAAAATAGAAGGGAAGAATGTGATTGGCCTGTGTGATAAAGAAGAGGCAGTGGATGGCAGGGGGCCGTGTTCTCGGAGAGGTTAGTAGGACATGGACTATGAGAGAAGATTTCTCCGGTACTCGGAGTGCTTGCGGCATTGATCTGTCTGCTGCTGTGTGATGGGAAGAGATTAGCAGGCCGGCATCAGGCTGGTTGGGTTCTCTCGAGGGCTGTAAATATTTTAACTAATTCACTTCCAGGGGTCTTCAAAACTGAGCAATAAGTAGCCCCAGAGGATGCATGCAGTGCAATCGGTGACATCGAGTAAATCACCAACCTGACTGTATAGTGATATATGGTCCTACGGCCAGTACTGGGGCAAAAACACAATGCCACTGACTCCAATGTAATGGTAGAGAGGGAGAGGATGGTGCATCCCCTAAAGACAAGGGCAGATAGTATGGCCCTGTCTCTCATATAAGACAGGTTGGCAGTGCCTTCCAAGATAAGGGCAGAGAAAAGATGGCACTGCCTACAAGATAATGGTACAGTGAGGGTGGCTCTGCCTGCAAGACAATGGCAGAGAGGGGGTGATACCACCACCCACAATAAGTGCAGAGGGTGGTAGTGTCTCCCAAGACAAGGCAGAGAAAGGATAGCATTGCCTCCAACTCAAGAGCAGAAAGAGCAAGGCCCTTCCTTCATATCAAACGCAAGAGAAACAGTGGCACTGCCTCCAAGTCGAGGGAAGAGAAAGGGTGGCACTGCCTCCAAGTCTAGGGATGAGAAAAGGTGGCACTGCCTCCAAGTCCAGGGAGGAGAGAGGGTGGCACTGCCTCCAAGTCCAGGGAGGAGAAAGGGCGGCACTGCCTCCAAGGCCAGGGAGGAGAAAGGGCGGCACTGCCTCCAAGGCCAGGGAGGAGAAAGGGCGGCACTGCCTCCAAGGCCAGGGAGGAGAAAGGGTGGCACTGCCTCCAAGTCTAGGGAGGAGAAAAGGTGGCACTGCCTCCAAGTCCAGGGAGGAGAAAGGGCGGCACTGCCTCCAAGTCCAGGGAGGAGAAAGGGCGGCACTGCCTCCAAGTCCAGGGAGGAGAAAGGGCGGCACTGCCTCCAAGTCCAGGGAGGAGAAAGGGCGGCACTGCCTCCAAGTCCAGGGAGGAGAAAGGGCGGCACTGCCTCCAAGTCCAGGGAGGAGAAAGGGCGGCACTGCCTCCAAGTCCAGGGAGGAGAAAGGGTGGCACTGCCTCCAAGGCCAGGGAGGAGAAAGGGTGGCACTGCCTCCAAGGCCAGGGAGGAGAAAGAGTGGCACTGCCTCCAAGTCTAGGGAGGAGAAAAGGTGGCACTGCCTCCAAGTCCAGGGAGGAGAAAAGGTGGCACTGCCTCCAAGTCCAGGGAGGAGAAAAGGTGGCACTGCCTCCAAGGCCAGGGAGGAGAAAGGGTGGCACTGCCTCCAAGGCCAGGGAGGAGAAAGAGTGGCACTGCCTCCAAGGCCAGGGAGGAGAAAGAGTGGCACTGCCTCCAAGGCCAGGGAAGAGAAAGAGTGGCACTGCCTCCAAGGCCAGGGAGGAGAAAGAGTGGCACTGCCTCCAAGTCCAAGGAGGAGAAAAGGTGGCACTGCCTCCAAGTCCAGGGAGGAGAAAAGGTGGCACTGCCTCCAAGGCCAGGGAGGAGAAAGGGTGGCACTGCCTCCAAGGCCAGGGAGGAGAAAGGGTGGCACTGCCTCCAAGGCCAGGGAGGAGAAAGGGTGGCACTGCCTCCAAGGCCAGGGAGGAGAAAGGGTGGCACTGCCTCCAAGGCCAGGGAGGAGAAAGGGTGGCACTGCCTCCAAGGCCAGTGAGGAGAAAGAGTGGCACTGCCTCCAAGTCTAAGGAGGAGAAAAGGTGGCACTGCCTCCAAGTCCAGGGAGGAGAAAGGGTGGCACTGCCTCCAAGTCTAGGGAGGAGAAAAGGTGGCACTGCCTCCAAGTCCAGGGAGGAGAAAGGGTGGCACTGCCTCCAAGTCCAGGGAGGAGAAAGGGTGGCACTGCCTCCAAGTCCAGGGAGGAGAAAGGGTGGCACTGCCTCCAAGTCCAGGGAGGAGAAAGGGTGGCACTGCCTCCAAGTCCAGGGAGGAGAAAGGGTGGCACTGCCTCCAAGTTCAAGTAAAAATAAAAATGAGAGGCAGACAAGATGGGAGTAGCACTGCACCTGGGGGGGGGGGGGGGGTTGGCAGTGCATGCAGTAGAGCGAAAGGGAGATTAGAACTGAATCTAGTAGGCAGTTTGAAGTTCCTGGTAGTGCCACTCTACCCCCCGACAGGTAAAGCCCAATCTTTCTTCATTGCTTCTACATGCCCCAAGCTTGACATTCCCATAAACCTCCAGGGAGACCAGTTTACACTCACCAGGTCCTCAGACCGTCCAGAGCCAATCAGAGTTCACCATTACCAGCCATACACCACAAGAGTCCTTCCTACCAAAGCATCTCATTTTTTCATTATCATCTCATTAATTCACTTTTACTATTCAAAGCAAACTCCTCCATCAATCCATGTCTCTATGCTTTATTGTATGGAGAATTTACTTTGAAAAAACATCCCCCTAGCAATTCTAGCAGCAGCCATCTTGAGTAAGGGCAAATGATTCAAGTAGCATTCACTTTCTTAAATCCATCTGCCCATGGCTTAGGTTTGTGGGCAGGAGGGTGTGCTTAGCTGAGAAAAAGCCCCCCCCCCCCCCTCCCATAAAGACTCCTGTAATGTACGACTTAAATTTTGGCCTAGGCTAGAAACCAGGAAATGTAAAAAAATAAAAATGAAACAAGTAAATAGAATATACACTATACTGCCAAAAGTATTGGGACGCCTGCCTTTACACACACATGAACTTTAATGGCTTTCCAGTCGTAGTCCGTAGGGTTCAATATTGAGTTGGCCCTCCCTTTGCAGCTATAACAGCTTCAACTCTTCTGGGAAGGCTGTCCACAAGGTTTAGGAGTGTCTATGGGAATGTTTGACCATTCTTCCATTTGTGAGGTCAGGCACGGATGTTGGGACTAGAAGGCCTGGCTCGCAGTCTGCACTCTAATTCATCCCAAAAGGTGTTTAAGTGGAGGTCAGGACTATGTGGAGGCCAGTCAAGTTCCTCCACCCCTAAAATCGCTCATCCATGTCTTTATGGACCTTGCTTTGTGAAATGTTCCAGATCATTTGATGGAGGAGGGATTATGGTGTGGGGTTGTTTTTCAGGGGTTGAGCTTGGACCCTTGGGTCCCATAAAGGGAAATCTTAAGGCGTCAGCATACCAAGACATTTTGGACAATTGCATGCTCCCAACTTTGTGGGAACAGTTTGGGGATGGCCCCTTCTATTGGGTTGAGGTCAGGCCAATCAAGTTCCTCCACCCCAAACTCGCTCATCCATGTCTTTATGGACCTTGCTTTGTGCACTGGTGTGCAGTCATGTTGGAACAGAGAGGGGCCATCCCCAAACTCCTCCCACAAAGTTGGGAGCATAAAATTCTCCACAATGTCTTGGTATGCTGACACCTTAAGAATTCCCTTCACTGGAACTAAGGGGCCAAACCCAACCCCTGAAAAACAACCCCACACCATAATCCCCCCTCCACCAAATGATTTGGACCAATGCACAAAGCAAGGTCTATAAAGACATGGATGAGCGAGTTTGGGGTGGAGGAACTCCACCCGATTAAACACCTTTGGGATGAATTAGAGTAGGGACAGCGAGCCAGGTATTCTCAAAAAAAAAAAAAAAAAAGCTTCTGGAAGAATGGTGAAACATTCCCATAGACACACTGCTAAACCTTGTAGACAGCCTTCCCAGAAGAGTTGAAGCTGTTATAGCTGCAAAGGGTGGGCCAACTCAATATTGAACCCTACGGACTAAGACTGGGATGCCAATAAAGTTCATGTGTGTGAAGGCAGGCGTCCCAATACTTTAGGTAATACCTTTCTATCTATTTATTAAGGCTGGCAGCATAAGGATTACAATTAGTTAACATTGATTGGGAGAGCGAAGTTCTGCTTTAGGCGATCGTTTGTTTCCTGATTGCATCCACTTTGGTTACAAGCTCCCGTGTATTTCAGGACGGGCGGTGCAATGGTTTCGGTGTCAGGGTCTGGCACACGGTAGCTGTGAACGGCTCCATCTCACCCAGCAGGTTCTTTCATCATCAAACTACAGAGGAATAAAGGACAGCTCAGCACAAATCCGCTATCTCTGCTCAGGCCTCCGTATATCACACGTCTGCATTTCCCTGCATCCCAGGCTGCTCACAGACAGAGAGACAGACAGACAGATATCCCTGCATCCCAGGCTGCTCACAGACAGACAGATATCCCTGCATCCCAGGCTGCTCACAGACAGACAGATATCCCTGCATCCCAGGCTGCTCACAGACAGAGAGAGCGTCTGACTATCGCGGTGATACCTCACATGTGTGGTTTGAAGATGTGCGTTTTCATATGCGGGCGAGACTTGCGTATGCGTTCACTTCTGCGCGCGGGCTCAGTGTGACAGGGAGGGCACTTTACTTTTTTTTTTTTTTTTTTTTTTTTTTTTACACTATTCTAAAAAAACATTTCTGATCACTTTTATTGCTGTCATAAGGAAGGTAAACAGAGACTGCAGACACGCTACAGGAGACAGTCAGAGACTGCAGACATGCTACAGGAGACAGTCAGAGACTGCAGACATGCTACAGGAGACAGTCAGAGACTGCAGACATGCTACAGGAGACAGTCAGAGACTGCAGACCCGCTACAGGAGACAGTCAGAGACTGCAGACATGCTACAGGAGACAGTCAGAGACTGCAGACATGCTACAGGAGACAGTCAGAGACTGCAGACCCGCTACAGGAGACAGCCAGAGACTGCAGACATGCTACAGGAGACAGTCAGACACTGCAGACATGCTACAGGAGACAGTCAGAGACTGCAAACATAATACAGGAGACAGTCAGAGACTGCAGACATACTACAGGAGACAGTCAGAGACTGCAGACATGCTACAGGAGACAGCCAGAGACTGCAGACATGCTACAGGAGACAGTCAGAGACTGCAAACATAATACAGGAGACAGTCAGAGACTGCAGACATAATACAGGAGACAGTCAGAGACTGCAGACATACTACAGGAGACAGTCAGAGACTGCAGACCCGCTACAGGAGACAGTCAGAGACTGCAGACATACTACAGGAGACAGTCAGAGACTGCAGACATACTACAGGAGACAGTCAGAGACTGCAGACATACTACAGGAGACAGTCAGAGACTGCAAACATAATACAGGAGACAGTCAGAGACTGCAGACATAATACAGGAGACAGTCAGAGACTGCAGACATACTACAGGAGACAGTCAGAGACTGCAGACCCGCTACAGGAGACAGTCAGAGACTGCAGACATACTACAGGAGACAGTCAGAGACTGCAGACATACTACAGGAGACAGTCAGAGACTGCAGACATGCTACAGGAGACAGTCAGAGACTGCAGACATGCTACAGGAGACAGTCAGAGACTGCAGACCCGCTACAGGAGACAGTCAGAGACTGCAGACATGCTACAGGAGACAGTCAGAGACTGCAGACATGCTACAGGAGACAGTCAGAGACTGCAGACATGCTACAGGAGACAGTCAGAGACTGCAGACATACTACAGGAGACAGTCAGAGACTGCAGACATACTACAGGAGACAGTCAGAGACTGCAGACATACTACAGGAGACAGTCAGAGACTGCAGACATACTACAGGAGACAGTCAGAGACTGCAGACATACTACAGGAGACAGTCAGAGACTGCAGACATACTACAGGAGACAAGTGAGTGCTTCCACATGATACATTTGTCACAGCAAAATTCATAATACAAGTTTAGAAAAATAAACAAAACTTAAAAAGCATAAAAAAGGAACAAGTGGGAAAGGAACAGCCAGCACAGAAAAAGTAAGACAATGTGAAAGAAACACCTACTAAAAGCCAGTCTAAAAAAAAAAAAAAAAAAAAAAAAAAAAAAAATCTTCCTTTGACTGAGCACCAAAACAGACTACAGTCTGCGGGGGGGGGGGGGGGGGGGGGGGGTTGCGCACAGTAAGCTGAGGTTCACATCTGTGAGTTACAGGAACGCGCGCAATACCACGCGTCTTCCGGCAACCCACAAAAAAACAAGTCTTTTTGCAGGCATGTAACGGTGCCATTGATGTGTTTTTGCTTGTACCAAAATTCATGATAAAGTATGCGTTTTGGTGAGGAGCAATAAAAAAAAAAAAAAAAAAAATAATATTATATTATATATATATATAGGTGTCATGCTCTTCTTTTCTGCAATTTTATGCATGTATGGCAACCTAAATGACAAGAGGCCACATACAGCCCAGGAGTACTGCACACACAGGAAGAGACGTGTTCACATGAAGCGTGCCTGATGACGAAACATAACTGGGGAGCCCCCATCCTGGATGTATCCCAATGATATCCTGCAATGGTGTACAGAGCAACTGGGGAGCCCCCATCCTGGGCGCACCCCAAATGATACCCTGCAATGGTTTACAGAGCAACTGGGGAGCCCCCATCCTGGGCGCACTCCAATGATATCCTACAATTGTTTACAGAGCAACTAGGGAGCCCCCATCCTGGGTGTACCCCAATGATAGCCTGCAATGGTTTACAGAGCAACTGGGGAGCCCCCATCCCGAGTGTACCCCAATGATATTGTGCAATGGTTTACAGACCAACTGGGGAGCCTCCATCCTGAGTGTACCCCAATGATACCCTGCAATGGTTTACAGAGCAACTGTGGAGCCCCCATCCTGGGTGTACCCCAGTGATATCCTGGTTTTGTTTCCAGAGCAAATGGGGAGCCCCCATCCTGAGCATACCCCATTGATATCCTGCATTTGTTTATTGAGCAACTGGGGAGCCCCCATCCTGGGTGTACCCCAATGATATCCTGCAATGCTTTCTGTGTAACTGTAGAGGAAGGACTCTGTTTCAGCTCCGCCCCCTTTCCCAGTCATATAAATGCACAGCGCTGGCTGTATCAGAGTCCTGCTTATCCTTCACCTGAATGCAGACACATCACAGAATAAAGCAGCCGTCCCTTCCTGACTCCTGTGTAAGGCTGCTACTGTTTGCACAATCCTCCTGCGTTACAAAGCGGCTCTCACCTTTCATATGTATAAATGTACATTACAGTAAAAGGAGTGATCCACGGCTACAGAACACACACATTCCACCACCTTCCAGGAATTAAAACAAAAGGAAAAAATACTAAAATGTGTGTGTATGGAAGTGGGGGACAAATCAGTTCAGTTCACTGGGGTACAATAATGTGGTCATGTGAGGCTGGGTGACACCTTAGTGTGTGCATCCTAATGGAACCTGGGAATATGGAAATAGGTGACAGATCCGCTCGTAGCCGTCAGCTCAGTTATTGTTTTTATATGAAGTCAGGTGACACCCTAGCAGATGTGCGTCTATATAAAACTGGATGACACATCGCCTTCTTATCTGTCAGCTGAGTTAATATGGAACTGGGTAAGGAAGTGTACACCTGTATGGAACTGGGTGACACCTAAGGAAGTGTACACCTGTATGGAACTGGGTGACACCTAAGGAAGTGTACACCTGTATGGAACTGGGTGACACCTAAGGAAGTGTACACCTGTATGGAACTGGGTGACACCTAGGGAAGTGTACACCTGTATGGAACTGGGTGACACCTTAGGAAGCGTACACCTGTATGGAACTGGGTGACACCTAAGGAAGCGTACACCTGTATGGAACTGGGTGACACCTAAGGAAGCGTACACCTGTATGGAACTGGGTGACACCTAGGGAAGTGTACACCTGTATGGAACTGGGTGACACCTAGGGAAGTGTACACCTGTATGGAACTGGGTGACACCTAGGGAAGTGTACACCTGTATGGAACTGGGTGACACCTAGGGAAGTGTACACCTGTATGGAACTGGGTGACACCTTAGGAAGTGTACACCTGTATGGAACTGGGTGACACCTTAGTAAGTGTACACCTGTATGGAACTGGGTGACACCTAGGGAAGTGTACACCTGTATGGAACTGGGTGACACCTTAGGAAGTGTACACCTGTATGGAACTGGGTGACACCTTAGTAAGTGTACACTTGTATGGAACTGGGTGACAAATAAGGAAGCGTACACCTGTATGGAACTGGGTGACACCTTAGGAAGTGTACACCTGTATGGAACTTGGTGACACCTTAGGAAGTGTACACCTGTATGGAACTGGGTGACACCTAGGGAAGTGTACACCTGTATGGAACTGGGTGACACCTTAGGAAGTGTACACCTGTATGGAACTGGGTGACACCTTAGTAAGTGTACACCTGTATGGAACTGGGTGACACCTTAGTAAGTGTACACCTGTATGGAACTGGGTGACACCTAGGGAAGTGTACACCTGTATGGAACTGGGTGACACCTTAGGAAGTGTACACCTGTATGGAACTGGGTGACACCTTAGGAAGTGTACACCTGTATGGAACTGGGTGACACCTTAGGAAGTGTACACCTGTATGGAACTGGGTGACACCTTAGGAAGTGTACACCTGTATGGAACTGGGTGACACCTGTAAGGAACTGGGTGACACCTGTAAGGAACTGGGTGACACCTGTAAGGAACTGGGTGACACCTGTAAGGAACTGGGTGACACCTTAGGACGTGTACACCTGTATGGAACTGGGTGACACCTTAGGAAGTGTACACCTGTATGGAACTGGGTGACAAATAA